>NC_087341.1:8574545-8877575 GCF_037043105.1 Vanessa tameamea | reverse complement strand
TGCGCCACCAACCTTGGTAACTAAGATATGTCTATGACTTTGCCTCTTGAACTTGTTGTTACACTGACTTACTCACGCGAACACAACTTACTAAGTATTGCTTATTGATAGAATATTTGATGAATTGGTGGTACCCACCGAAACAGGCTTGCACAAAGCCCTAACACCAAATTAAAATGCACGTTTAACAAATGCAATGTTTTCATGAATAAATAAAAAATAGCGTAACGTATCGAGCTCAGTGCTATTTATTATAAAATAAACTTTTTTGTTTACTGCTTACAGATTCGTTTCTATAGAAAAAAATATAAAAAACTAATCGAAGATTAAATTACTGATTAATCTAAGATTAGATTACTGATTTAAGCTTAATCTTAAAGTTAAATTCAAGGAATACTTTGCTTGTGTCATTCAACGTATTCACGGAATTCACAGAAAACGTTCAAGAAACAATCAGCTATTATATTTAACTATAAAATTTCAGAAGAGAATAATATATTTTAAGTAACGATTTTTACACATAAAAAGGTTTTATATATTTTTACTCACAATAATAATACGAGTGTTAAAACTTCGATTTACTCTACAAAACTTCGATCGATCGGTCATTAATTATCCTTTTCAAGTTGGAAACTTTATAAGAGGATGGATTAACGTAGTCGCCCGGAATTTCCATTTTTCATCGTAAAGAATAAAGTCTCAAATTAGTTCTTGTAACTAAAGACTGCAATATATTTTATTATAGCTATTCTATCGACATCTTAAGTCCTTGGAACTCAAGTACTCGGATAAGCGTTTTTGAAAGATTTGAATATGATATTCTCAAAATGAAACTCGGCGAAAAATTGGTTTCACATGTGATCTTAATCTTTCCGATGTTTACGCGTTGAGTTGTCGGGGATAAAATTACTTCTTATCCAAGTAATAGGTTCTTCTCTAAATATAATGGTTTATTACTAAGGGTATTTGGGGATTGATCATAATATAATAAGGTTAGGTATTTCAAAGGAACCGTTAATTTGTTTTTAAATATTTTTATGCTGAGTTAAAGATATAATTTATTTTAATTTCGTCATTGTCAACAATACTACAATTTTGAGATACCGCTTAAAATCAGTGTTGAAGCGTTTACGCTTTAAATATCTATTAAGTATATCTTATATATTATTAGGTAATTATATATTCGTGGTATAATCTTAACAATATGCTTTTTTATTGTTCTGGTAGTGTAAGTAAAATTTTATCAAATTAACTTTTTTTATTGTTGTATTTTTATCTGCACAGGCATGTTGTCCGTGACTTAGGTACCTATGTCTGTCTTTAATACGTAATTAAGAAAACACGCAAAAAATATATTGCGTGTATTCTAATTTTTATCATCATCACGTTTTAAGTTTGAGAATGTATTATTATTATTATTTATCGATATATGGTTTTCATAATATTAATGTATTTCTACAAAGTATCAAAGAATCCAGACGGACATTCGGAATGCGTCCTTTGAGTTATTTGTCTTGTAGGGATTCTGAACCTTTGTCGGTCTGGATTGAAATCGGTAGCATGTAAGCTTGCACATATCAAGGTCTAGAAATCAGACCCAAGATAGGGCCGATAAGTATTTTAACACATAAACTAATGAGTTAAAAAAATGTATGTAGCTGCTAGAAGTAAAAGAAAAACGTTGGTCCTGTGCTTCAACTATATCTCTGGTTGTGGAAGATTGTGTGTTTTCAGGGGCGTCTAGAGGAAATTACCCTAATCTATGAACAGTAGATGTATTGGCTCAAGTATCAAGTATTGGCATACAGTGAGTTAATTGTATGGTATCGCTTAGGTAAAGGCTTGGCTGTTAATTGAATGACTAATTGAGTTTAATTACCTGCGACATAGTATATGTACACTCATTTGAGTGTGCCCACATGATTGTAATCGATTAAGAGTATATCATCATCATTAAGAGCATAAAGTGAATAATATATTTTAATAATTTATCACATGGTATACTTTAAAAATAGTAAACTAAATACTTACAAATATTGGCTACGTGAAAATGTTTTGCTTCTTTAATCATTCCTTAATTTATTTTAAATCCCGGACTTCCATTAAATATGTATGAATACGAACAATTTCAAAACGTCCACAAGGGTCAGTCGAAAAAGTGTTAGGTCTATATTCTACGTACACGCAATCAAAGTCTAAAGCACAACAGCGCACTATGAATATGCAACAAGATGAAATGGTTTTGAAAAATGGGAATTGAACTAAACAAAAATAAACTTTGAGTTGTTTTAATTTGGATTTTTAGTTGATTGTCACTATTGACTTTTAAAGCAAGATTTAATAAAATGAAAAAGTATTCAACATTGTTACCAAAGTGTAAAAGATTTAAATTATAATGATTGTTATTTAAATCATTTTCACTTTCATTGATAATCAATAGAAATGTCTTGTTTTAAAATATCACTGAAATATATATAACAAAAACTTTCAAACTATTGAGTTATATCTTAAACTCAGTTAATGTGTATTTATTAAAATTATATATATCTACTTGGTGGTAGGGCTTTGTGCAAGCCCGTCTGGGTGGGTACCACCCACTCATCAGATATTCTACCGCCAAATAACAGTATTGTTGTGTTCCGGTTAGAAGGGTGAGTGAGCCAGTGTAATCACAGGCACAAGGGACATAACATCTTAGTTCCCAGTGTTGGTGGCGCATAGGTGATGTAAGGAATGGTTAATATTTCTTACAGCGCCTTTGTCTATGGGCGGTGGTGACCGCTTACCATCAGGTGGCCCATATGCTCGTCCGCCAATCAATGCCATAAAAAAAAAAAAAATCAAGATATAATTAAATGTACAATTAAACGTAATAGGTAAGCTTTTCCGAGAAGTGTAAGGGAGTCCGCGCTAATATTATTTTGTCAGTTGTTTTGTTTTGCGAGAGTCAAAACAAATACATTCAAAGTCGTAAGCAGAAGTCCACCAGTGCGAGTCTCTTAAACTCACTCGTGAAATATTGACAATCAGTTACACGATACAAAATTGAATTATACAAAGTAAACTAAAACAAAATTAAAAAGAAAAATACAGTAGTTACAAATGGACTAAATTAATAAAGTGCTTTTTAAAATTGTCGAGAATTTTCAGTATTATTTAAAAGCGTTGTTCAAACTCCATTGTTCTGTCACGAGACACGAGACCTTATTATATTATACGTTGGAGAACTAACAGTGTCGCTTTAGATTTACATGTCTCGGGAACAAAAGCTTAACGCTGTCCTGCGACAGCGCTGTTCTATGTAACCTCCGATCTTTTTTAGTTATGATGGCAAAATGCTTTAAAAATAATTAAAAAAAAATGTTCTATTTGTTAATAAAAAAACTGTGAATCAATATTATTAAGCTTCGGATAAAATTGTTTTGGCCCTTTTCGCTCTCAAGACATGCGAGCCAATTTAAACATTCACGAACCTACGTATGGGCTTTCATACTACATTATAAATAAAATCCCAAGGAGGACGCACGCCACTAAAAAAATACAATTTTGAAGGTTTCGGCCTTAATTATATCTGTCTATATATGTATCGAAGTATACACTTAATTTAGATTATTTTTAATTCAACTTATTATTATTTCTTTAAATCGATTTATTTAAGATCCATGAATAGTCTCGTTTGCACTATCATAGAAGATCGTAGTTTCAGAAACCTTTTCAATATTATTTAGTGTCGTAGGTACTTTGCATTTTATTGCTTCGAAATTTGATTTTTGAATGAACTCCGAATTCCTCATTGTATTTTTTTCCAATTCACGATAATAGCAAAACGATTTGCATACAACTGAAGTAAATACAAACAATAATAAAAAATAACATACATACTTCGTATATATTTCGTGTTATCGATATTTGTGTTTATATGTAATTGTATTAATATCGATATAGAATATTTTATGTTATCGACGTCTGCACATGATGCGTGGACGTTTGGTCTGTCACTGGACGCTGTACGTCCGACTGGGCAGCTGAGTAATAGCTTTGTGATGTTTTCATTTTCTTTTCGGTACTGTTGTAGCTCTTGCATTTGTTAAGTTTATTGTATTCATTTTGACGCGAGCAATCTTCCTATTTGTTTTTCTATAGTATCGAGGTAATTTATAAACATAGACGCGAGACATATATTGTTTGGAATTTTCGATTATAATTATGAAATAATTTTATTTTTTCATATATAATTTTTATAATTCTGAACATTTGTGTTTTTTTTTGGTTCCCGCTAATAATCGGATGTACTGAGTGAATGAGTAACAGTAACACTCGTAATAACGTTGCATATATTTATTCATAAATATATTTAATGATTTTTTCTTATTTTTATCATCTATTTATTTATATTTTATTTTAGATTCGATTAATTTATTTTAATATTCTACCCTTTAATCAGTCAGAATCTATTGTCATAAGCAGAAAAATTATTGGTATATGTACATTTAAAGCAGTTATTTTATGAGCACCCTTATATAAATACCAAAAATTTTACGACGTCATCCGCAACGATCGTTTAGATCCATTCTAATTTAACGATACATAAAAACGTATGTCTGGAAGGATTCAAGCGCTTGTGGACAATTATTATCAACTGTTGAACGTGTGTTTACAAATATTGTAAAGGAATCATAATGATGGTAAGCGTATTTAGAAATGTAAGGTATTTTATACGCTACTAGCAAAGCGACTGGACAAGATTGCCATCAATCAACGCGGTTTGATTTGAACAGTAGCTATTTTTCATTTTGATAAATATGTAAGCCGCCTATGTAATATATTCTTACGTAAATAAAATTTCAGTAGCTGTGTTTTTCATTTAATATCAAATAAATTTTATAATATTAGAAAAAAATCAAGAAGAAGATGATCGCCTACACATTGTAATATATGTTTATAATATAGGTACGTCTGGCTTAGAGTAAGTTTCATCGTTCCCCCACGCCCTACAGTTTTCTATTGATTACTCATTATTTTAAGTATTTATCAATATTTTTCAACACCAGTATTCCTGGTTACAAAGATAGATTTTTATTCTCGCAGTGGCTATTTAAGCGATTAAGAATAATATAGTGTAATTCTATGCAAAATAATTCTTGATTTTAATCCACACAAATAGTAATTCAATATGTACTTATCACACACATACACACACACACGCACTCACACACACACCCACGCACTCACACACATGCACACAAACGCGCGCGCGTGCGAGCGCGCTTAATACATTAGTCATCAGATCCTAATTTTTGTACTACCTTTGGCCGTACGCAGAAAACTCACGAAAGATTCATTTATCAAGAAAAGAAATGAATCTTGTAACATTCAAGAGATAATGTGCCACAGGTGTACAAATTATTCTTTTTGGACTTATTCATAAAAAAGGCAATTTAAGACCATACAACGTGCTAGTCGTAAATCGTATAACAATACCCATGCTAATAAGTAAACTATTGCTAGTTTAAGGAAAGAAGACTTATTATTTTACACATTTAAGAATATTTGTTTATATTATGTTACAGAGGATCGGAATTGCGATTCATCGGGGAAATGCTGCTACCATTATTGCCACCAATCCACGCGGTCATGATTTATACAGTAATTATTTTTAATTAATATTTGTATATATTCAAGGACTAAATGTTAATAGTTTATTTGTTTATTCGTCTAAATATACTTTAAAAATATCGAGTACAATACTTATTAGTCCGTGTTGGGGCAAGAACGAAGTAAAATCGTATTGGTCGAATTGCCAATTGCTTCGAGAAACTTTTTCAACGTTTTTTTTCTCCAGGCAATACAAGCTAATAAAACTGCTGACTGGAAAACAACACAAAGTCTCGAGTAATATATGGTATTACCTCATTATTTTATGAATGTTACGCACTATACAATATTTTTCATACTAATCTGATCCAATTTGCAAATACAACCACACTGCGGTGTTGTTAGAGCAAAATATAATGAGTTGATTTTTATATATATGTTATATTTTTGTACTTTGTTTGGGGATTTTATTGAAAATGTTCCTTGAAATAATTTTAAGCTTCCGCACACACCGGCTATAGATTGGTCCACAAAACATCTGCCCACGGCCACCTGTTACATTTTGTTTTAGAATTTTCGAATCACTCGTGGTATGTTTTCGTACGTACATACGTGCTTAAAATTACTAATAAAAATGAAATCGCAAATATTCTGAATGTTATTGAAATTATAGTTTAAATGATAAACAAAACATTAATTTTCTAAATTCAAGCCGCGCGCTTGTAAATAATGTTCTTGCGCTTTATTGATAGTCATAACGAATGCAAGGCTTATTGGAAATCCAAGAAGCTTGTACTCGAAATCTATGTCGATCGGAATGAGTGGTATTTGTGGAAGTAGCAAAGTAGTTTCACTTTTATGAGGTTCGATCAGAAACGAAGTAACAATTCCAATGATTATTATTTTTTAACTACTGACTAATCAGTATATACGTAAGTATCATTGATTAAGTTTGGCAATATAAATGACTCCAATTTTCTTCATCAATGTTTCACACAAACTTTGTTAAGTTAAGTTAAGTTTCATAAGGATCTTATGTCATCAAATTCGCTTCAGTGGTTTGGCGGTGAAATAGCCACAGAGAGACAAACAGACAGAGTTACTTTCGCATTTATAATATTAATACTAATATGGGGTTTAATAAAAAGTAATGTAATACGATTATTCAAGATGGTCTTGAATGGGGTTTTCAATCAGTCCCTTGTTAACATATTAACAAATATATTTTATAGATTTAATCGAATTGCAATGATCAGTGTTAAGATGTGCTCTGAAAGTATTTGAGAAAAGTGGTGATTTTGAAACGACCTACTTATTATCGACTT
The DNA here is from genome assembly GCF_037043105.1 of Vanessa tameamea. Classification (NCBI taxonomy): domain Eukaryota; kingdom Metazoa; phylum Arthropoda; class Insecta; order Lepidoptera; family Nymphalidae; genus Vanessa; species Vanessa tameamea. The sequence goes on along the minus strand of NC_087341.1, from coordinate 8,870,655 downwards.
CAATGTTATTGCTTTATCTTTCCCTCACTTTCGAACAAATCTTATTCTTTATCTTTAACCACTTCATTGACAGTGATTTATCTGTGATTGTGTCTTTTAACAACTCTCGAATATACCGTTTAGAGCTTTTTCCAATGATCATACACGAATTTGTATTCAATGCTTCACATAGTATGTGTATCATTCTAAATACAACTTCAAACAACACAGAACCGCTTGTGGGACCTGTTGCTTTGAAAGATAGACTTGATCGATTTTATTAAGAAATGTTAGTAAGTGAAAAAATGTGATACATCGATATTACGCTCGTTGGCACCCAGAGTGTGACTGGTTTCATTTACAAAAAACACGTGCGTTTGGAAATATATACTGTATTACGTCAAAATTTGATTCGATGATTCGATAGACTACTTTTATAATATCTCTTTTAATATTCTACTAAGATTATAATAAACTAGATAATAACTTTAATTATTTAATATGCAATTCAAACAATTAATATTAAAAAATAATTAAAAAATTAAAAAATTTTGCTATTGAAACGAAAGGCAATAACAACAACTATGTTATGTATATTTTTTATTATTAATCGTTTATATTTTTTTCACTCCGTTATATTATATCCCGTTCTTGATTTATAAAGTGACAACGAAAAATGCCACTCATTTTTATATATAAGATTAATAAACACCGACTATATCATTCTGTTCTTTGTCAAATATCTCATAATAAAAAATATTCTTATTATTATTTATTCTATTTACCCAAAAAATATACTATTACTGAAAGTAATTTATGTAATACGACGCAAACAAACACATATATCAATCAATCAAAATATACTTTACTCAAGAAGGCTTTTACAAGCAGTTTTTAATCGACATTTTACTAAATTGTTTTAAATGTAAATCTGGCAAAAAATCTCAATAATTACCATAATTATTACTCTTTTCCAACGTTTCAAATGTAGAATATTATGTCAATTAAATACAATTAAAATTATAAATAATATATTCTGCCTGAAAGTTAACAAAATCACATATTTTTATCGTCTATCTAATAAAGTTTTTTACCAAACCATTTAAATTTATTATTCGGCAAAGTTAGATTGTTTTGTTTAATTGTGTTATTTAATCAGTAGACAAATTAAACTTTTTTTCTTTTTTTGGAAATATCGTGACTTAGACAGAGTATGATACATTAAAAATAATTACTGTATAATACTTGAAAGTTCGCCGCAGTATACATCAAACTTCTATATAGACTTTCATGGCTTCCCCTTCTCTTCCATTTGTTTAATACTTTCCTAGTTAGTCTAACGGATAGTCTATTAGGCTACCGATCTCGAGAATCTGAGTTCAAATCATAACCATATTAATTGAATGTTAGTGAATATTTGGGTCAGTAGACAAATTAAATTTTTTATTTTTTTTTGGAAATGTCGTGACTTACACAGAATATAATAAAATTAAAACTTCGTCCATTACTCCTCTTGTAATTCGAAGTATGGATAAAATTATATAGTTTATTCATCGCAACGTAGAGATAGTTTACAACCCATAATCTTTGTTCCAAACGTTCTGTACGGCACAGATTAGACAGAAATAATCCTCTTTAAATATTACCAAGCGTATTAGTAGTGTGCTGAATCAACTATTTCTCGAATAAAGCAGTGTTAACTTCGCTTCCTTGCTGAATTTGTAAAATCAAATAATGTACTGATTTTAATTTATAAGGCACAATATTTGAATTGTATCGACAGAAACTGTTCTATTAATTTATTCAATATTCTATTAACTCTTAAGTTTTGCCGAGTAAAGTTATTCATGATTTTATCAATATTATTGAACTGAAAAAACATATTTATACATTCAGAATTTATAATAAACTAGCTGTTGCCCGCGGCTTTGCTGGTGTGGAAATTGGTTATAAATAACAGACTAATTTACAATATTAAGTTAATTTAAGACCTTCTTGTAAACCACATTTGTGGTTCAACTTTCGTGGACTAGATCCACCAGACTGCTCATAAAACTCACTCTCGAACAGGCTATTTAAAACTTTCTTAAGCTTTAGGTCTACTTATTTAAACATTGGGTCCACTTCAACCATTTTAAAAATTTCACCTTATGCTGTATTAATTGTCATGGCGAAGCAGACTTTAAGCGCGAACTGTACTCTTTTGAACTTAAAAAGGTATTCCGAAGGTATAAAGGTATATTCGTGAAATACACACTGTTTCTTACCATCCATTATTCTCCTCCATAACTGTATCCTCTGTGACATTACGATGGAGTACCGTAACTATTAGTCTAGTGCAGTTGCATAATTTTGGAGATCTTAAATTCCTTAGTAACATTATAGGCACGCTAATCTTCTAACTGAAAAAATTACGGACTTCAAGACTAACCTTTATACAAAATTTAAACCCCCATATCACCCCTTAGCGCTAGAATATCCAGAAACGCTTAAATACGAATCTACTCATTTTTAATTAGTATCCCAAAAATAAAGTTTCATATTTTTTACCTTCAAAAAGTGACTGACTTCCATATTAACTTTCAACCCTTATTTCAACCTTCTAGGGGTAGAATTTCCAAAATTCCTTCTTTAGTGGGTGTCTACTCAATAAAACGATCCTACTCATCAAATTTCAAGGCCCTAACTTTAATAGTTTCCGCTCGTCGATGATGTATCATTATTATTTTTTCAGTATTATTCTGTTGAGGCTTGAAGGGTGAGTAAGGCATTGTAACTACAGGCAAATGATGGTGGAACTTGGTGGTGTATTAGAGATGTAAGGAACGTTTAATATATCTTGATATGGTCGATGGTTACAACTGTTGGTAAAACACGAAAATGCTAAATTTAATTCAATTTCAGAAAGGCGCTTTAATGCTATGTTAATTGGAGGGCTCGTATATGATTCAATTTTTCAGCTATGAGTTTATAAGATTACAAGACACTGATTCTTTTAGGCCGTAATGACGTTGCTTTCTAATCAGTGTTTAATATTGAGTTTCAAAGATACTAATGATGTGTACTTATATTTTTGATAACAAAACACGGAATAAAGATTGCTTAAAAGTGACACTTTTATATATTCTTCATCTTCTTTTCGAGCCAAGAGATTGTAAACACTCGAAATCCGAGCTGCTATTGAGAATTTTTCAATTAATATGGTTATGATTTGAACTCAGAACCTCGAGATCGGTATCCTAATAGACTACCCGGTAGACTAACGAGGAAAGTATTAAACAAATGGATGAGAAGAGGAAACCATGAAACTTTATATAGAAGTTTGATGTATACTGCTGCGAACTTTGTCTATAATATAATTTTAATTCCAAGACTCGAGGAATAAAGATAACTAAACTAATTTATCAAAAATAATTAATGAACAAATTGTCATATAATAAAAAAAAAATGAGATAAAATAAAATGCCGATAAAATAATCAAAACTTGAATACATATCTTGAAAAAATTCACGAACGAAGAGTACATTCAAGGATCATCGGTATCGAAGGCCTTATTCCAGTCATGCCCCTACTTTAAGACATGCAGATGAAGATTCGGAGCCAATGGGGTCGTTTACAATATTCAATAAACCCAAAAGTCCTTTAAATCTATCTCTATATTATTCGACGATATTTTGTTGTTTGTTTATATTTAGTATTTTAAGTAATTTATACTGCCAAACAGCAACAGTTTTAATTGTTGTGTTCCGGTTTGAAGAGTTAGGAAGTCACAAAGGACATAAAATTAATTCCCAAGGTTAGTGGTGCATTATGTAAGGAATGGTTAATATGTCTTAGAACGCCAATGTCGAGTCGATGGTGATCACTTACCATCAGGTGGCCAATTTGCCCATCCGCCTACCTATATCATAAAAAATATATAAATCTTACTAAAAACTTTTGTATACTACTTAAAGGCCGAGCATATGTTGCATTAATTCTTATTTTTTTAATTTATCTATTAAGAGAAATACATTATTTTCATGTTAATATTTAGTATACTAGATGACCCGGTAAACTTCGTATCACCTACAATTTATATTTATAAAGAGTAGATGTGACCCAGAGCACCTGAAGCAAATATTAATTGGGATTTCTGGTTTCGACACTGAAACGATTTCGATAATGTGTTCCAAGTGCATTAGTATGGCGAAAGCATATGATTAACAAATTCAGAAGAAGCTTGTTAAAGTCCGCTTACTCTCGATTGATTTTTTTCCAGATGTACTGCCAAATAGAGTACTCTAGGATGTAATTCGTGAATCGCAAATGAAAAGACGCGCCAGACAGCCTTATTGCTGCTGACATAGCGACCCACCTGAGATATTTCATTTACATTTTTTATAGGAAAAAGGGCTTGGCATATCGCTGCCGTTCTTACATATTTACACATGTACTTGATCGAAGAAGAATTTAACATTAATGTTAGCTTCTACACTATCGAACATAGCGCAATCAAACAATTGTCAACGTATATATCTTATCATTTGACATCATAACTACAGATCGCCCGTTATCCGTTAGCTGATCACCGACGATACATTTGGTATTCTTCATTACCTATGATGGTGTGTCTGCAATCAGAGTCATCTTGAGTATCGCTTAGAACACTAACTGTCGGTCATAAATGGGAGTCGTTATTAAAAAATTAAAATGTGCGTATAGGCAAACCACACTTTTGCCAGTCATACATCCAACAACGAACTTGACCATACACATGTTGTTTCGTAATGAAATTCATAAGAGATTTTATCTTTTTTAAAAACCCTGGCAGTGATGTCACGTCTTTCAACTGGTGTTTGGTTGGGTAACAGTTAGTCATTGATTCAAATTTATCGATTGATACAACTTACAGGTGAATTTTATGAATATTGTCTAACATACGACATCGATTGCTACGCGTACATGTGACCCTAGCTTCTGATGAATGGCTGGCTGCTTGAAAAACTTTACCTAAATTCGTAAGTTACGTAAGAGTCGAAATGGCGCAATGGTAATGGTATGGTGGAACACATGCATTTTAACCGATTATTGTGGTTTAAACCCGCTGCAGGCTCCACTGAATTTTCATGTGCTTAATTTGTGTTTATAATTCATCTTGTGCTCGGTTGTGAAGAAATACATCGTGATGAAACCTGCATGTAACTAATTTCAATTAAATTCTGCCAAATGCGTATCGTTTTTTTATGCTGTAGTTTGCTAACGGGCAGGAGGCTCAAGGCCTGATGGAAAGTGACTGCCACCGCCCATGGACATCTGCAACACAGGAGGGCTTGCAGGTAAGTTGTCAGCCATTAAGAAACTTGTAAACTCTTTTCTTGAAGGTTCTCAAGTCGTATCGGTTCGAAAAACAACCGCCGGCAAAAGCTCTTCCAAACGTCATTGAAGAAGCGTGGTGGAGTAAGCTCTGACCTTTCTTAAAGGGAGAGAAGACTTTATTATTAAAGTTACATTTTAACTTAAGACTTATCTTTTTTTATAAATAAGCAAACGTTTTGAAATGTAATACATTGTATGTACATAACGGCATGGGAGAAATGATAATTTTAAATAATACCTCCGTACGTTATATATTGAAAGTACAGTGTAGTAATTTTAATAAGTGATGATTTCCATGAATAATTAGCAATTTTAAGTTTTTAATTATTAGTTGTTCTTTTTGGTTTTATTTTTAATCACCGCTGTATTAAAACAACAAAAAAGAAAAGAAGCCATTTTTAAGTTACAGCGAGACTGACAAACAACAATTATATATTATAGATAGATTTATTATTATTCGGTCATTAGATCAATTTACTTTAGAACAATTTCATACTTAGCTTAAATAATCTTGTAATAATATCTTTATCATACATTTCTCTTTCGAAATAATTAATTGTCTAAGTTTTCTGGTAAATACTCATTAATCACTTTTTTTTATACAACGATAGAAGCATTAAACTGTTTCTCGGACGGAATGATGGAGCTAACGAAAAATAATAGTCATCCTCGGTAATTACCTACGTAGAAGGATAATTTTCAATAATTAGTAAAAAATGTTCTAATATAGAGCAAAAGATTACATAGAAAAATTGTTTTTTTTTTTCAATTATATATGGCTATAAGTTCTATGATATAGATCTAAATAAATCAAAATAAAAATAATAATTAAAAATACAGCACTAACTACCTATAGGCTATATAGGTCACTTGGTCTTTTTGCAAGTCCATTTGGGTTGGTACTCTCTCATCACGTATGCTTCCACAATACGTAATTGTTGCCTTGCAGTTACCCCACATCATCATATGGCCCATTTACCAGTTTACCTAAACTCTATTCCAACAATAAGAGGAGAAACGACAAATAAAAAACATTTGACAGCAAATTGACACGATATCATTGGTCGAGAGATTGATTAATGGAATATATGCACTATGGATTTGCGAAAAAATGCCATTTTGAACATCGACGAAATTGTTATCGGAATTTTGTGTAACACTGTTGTAGTATAAATAAAGATATATTAATCATAAACTCTTAGTAGTGCACAATATAGTTGAGTTATTAGCAAATAGCATGTAATACGCAAATCAGAGGTTTGTTTATCTTTTTTCCTACTTCCATCGGAATGGACTATGCCTATTTTCAATAAAAAAAACTGTTAAATAGCATTTTGTTCTTTTGCTAAAAACATGAACCAGCACTCGCACGCTTCCTGTGGACCTATGTATTATTAGAACTCACTACGTATTTGACTCATCAAATTTTGTAACTGAATTACGATTTGATGCTATTTTGTTGTGCGTATACATATAATATTAAATTTAATATAGTTCATTTCGCATATCACTTGTAGATATTTCATGATCGTGTCCTGTGGTAAGATTTAAGATTTCAAAGAACATCTCTATGGAAAATTGAAAATCTCATTGTGATCAATATCACATAACAAAAATTACCTACAATTATAGTTTTCACAGCTTATTTTTAGAAAATTTAACTTTATACGTTATAAAATACGTCTAGTATGTATTATATATTATCGATGATATTGGAATCATCGCTTCTTTGAAATCTTTTCGTGCAGAAATTATCCAAACTATATTTGTCATAGATAAAGAATATAAAAAAAAAAAATATTAAAAAAAAAAAAATTATAAAACATATCAATTATTTGCAAATGAATGCATTAATACGAATTTACGTAAATTTATATTTTGTTTCTGTTTTGTTATTTTCAATTTTTCACTGACAGCACTGAAGACCGTCGATGGATAACAAATAAAAATAAGAAATTCGAATGAAAAACAGTTCATAAAAAAGAATTATATTTGCCTATTATATATAAATATATTTGTTTTTCATATTAGAAGATATTTAAAAACGTTAGATAGAACGCATAAAATCGTATGCAGATTGTGGTAAAATGTAATTAGCACTGCAACATTATGCGGACGGTATGCGAATGCAGAACTTACTTGGCACAATACTAATTGTATTACAACTCTCGTCCTGCATTACAATTCTAATATTATAAATCATAGAAAACCTCATTATAACCACGCGAAGATCAATTTCGAAGACAAAAAGTTACTGTTTTTATATTGCAAAAAACGGTCCGCCGTCAGTAAATAAATATTTTTCATTTGTTGTTGAAGTTTATTAATAAGAATTAATAATATTAAGTGCTTAATTTTTTTTTATGGCATTGGTTGGCGGACGATCGTATGGGCCACCTGATAGTAAGTGGTCGTCACCGTCCATGGACATAAGCGCTTTAAGAAATATTAACCATTCCTTACATCACCTATGCGCCACTAACCTTGGGAACTAAGATGTTATGTCCCTTGTGCCTGTGATTACACTGGCTCACTCACCCTTCTAACCGGAGCACAACAATACGGAGTACTGTTATTTGGCGGTAGAATATCTGATGAGTGGGTGGTACCTACCAAGACGGGCTTGCACAAAGCCCTACCACTATAGATAAAAATTTAAATAAATAAATATAAAAAAAAAAAATATATTTATAAATGCAGAAAATAGTACGCAGCTTATATAGAAGCCACGAAGCGTGATTTATATGAAGCCACACACATACAAGGGACTCTTAAACGGTGGCGTAGAGCTACTTCCTTCAGCGAAATATCGTTAGCCGTGACGAAAAAGCAGCCGTTTTTACTGCTAAGGAGCGCCAATACATGTTTTATATTTATGCATATCAATTCTTTTCAAAAATTAAATTAAAAAACGATGTCATATTTTTTTAGATAGTCAATATCGGTAGCTCAGTTCAGTGTGACTGTTCCATGAATGATGGACACATAACTCAGAACTTTTGAAATAATGGTTTACAAATATTATGATATAAATTTCTGCATATGTATGAGAGTATATATATATATATATATATATATATATATATATATATATATATATATATATATATATATATATATATATATATATACATATACTCTCATACTACGGCTAATATCAGATACGAGTAGTCATTGCTTTCGCTTTGTGTCAAATGGATATATATATATAATTAAATTTGTGTGTTACGACCACACAAATTGAATTAACTATTTCTGGGTTAAGTATATATTTACATCGCTCAACTTAAAGTCAGTACTGGTCTATGAGGATATACGCGTCTCTCAGCATCTCAGCATTGGTTGAATATATCATAAAATAAATGAAATCAACATATTTTAAATATAGTGTCGCCGCACACGACAAATTAATTCGACAATAATTACGAGTCAATTTTCCTAAATTCTAAATTTGATTTTGATTAAATCAATGCATTATTGCAACATTAATAAGTTTCCTAATATTTGCAGTTGTTTAATTGAAATATAATTTACTAATTATTTTATAAAAATATATATATATACATGTTGTATAAGCGACGAATTTTACTCTTAGTAGTTTATTAATTGTAAGAAACATTTTGTTTTTAACGACACGGCCATTTTTATGAAAATTAAATTAAATTTTCAGTACTGAAAACCAAATCAGGTGAAAATAAATACTAGATGATAAAAAAATGCAAAAGGAAATGAATATCGTAAATAATCGCGTAACAACATAATCTGAAATCCAAATTGATTTTACGTTTCAAAAAATATCTTAATTATTAAACTCAAATTCTGGGAAGAAATATTATTAAAAATTGATTTAAAATCAACTTTACTTATTTGCGTATAAATAAAGGAAATAATAAATAAAGGAAAGTCAAAACAATTTTATTATACTTAATTCCTTCCAAAATACAGATAATTAATTAGCTATCACATAATAATAATATCCTCCTTACTTATCGGTCGAAGAGGACCGGAGGATAACTGCAAATGCAGGTGCACTCACTCACTCTATTCACTCACACACTCACACATAATTCAATGGTAATTCGACCGGTAATAATTCAGACGCGGTATGCGGTTCTACATGTTCTCCGAGGCATGAGACTGTAAATAAATCCAACTTCAAATCCTCGGACTGCTAGTGAGATATTCTTGAGAAAAAACTCATATATATTCTGAGCCAAGTTTTCCGTTCTCCAGTTACCCAGAATCTGCCGAATTATTAGATACCGGACCAGTAATGCAATAATATAAATATCAATAGGGATGTTAGTTAAGGTTAAGCAAATTTAATGTATGAAAAACCTAACTAGAAAAAACAACTAAATCAAGAAGATACATAGCTATTCAGGGAACTTTTTATATACTATATAATATACTAATATTATAAATGCGAAAGTAACTTAATGCTGAACCCATTCCGATAAAATTTTGTTGTGGAGATAGTTTGTCCCGGAGAAGGATATGGGCTACTTTTTTAATTCACCCCTCAAGGGGCTTAAATAAGGAGTGAAGATTTGTGTGCCTTAGGCATTTTCTATATAAATTACGAGCGGGTAAATCCGCAAGTTCAGCTTGTATTATATAATTATAGATGTACAATGCATTTTTATACGATTTAAATCTAGAACATTTACGTGACAATGGTATATTTCATGAATTATTTTAATTAATAAAAACTCTGTTAGGAAATAAAATAAAATGTCCAGAGGCGTTAGGAAAATCTGTTAAGTAGTACAAAAGCTTCACATACAGATGCTAAAAGGATAAACGAGACGATAAGACCAAACGAGTTTTTTCCAGTTTTCACTCGAGATTATACGTTTATAAAAGTAAAAGTGAGTTTTAATGCAGGTTATATTCTGAATATAACAGGCAGAAAGAAAAATGAATCTGACTTTATCCGGATAAAAATATTAGAAGATAAGATTATTGCAGGCTTTTATTTAAGTTAACACTTTAGTTTCTGTGGCTCAAACTAGCAACTGAATATCAAACCAGATATCTTTAACATTAAGCTGTAATTTTGCAGACTTCTAGTTTTGATAACAAATAAAATAGTGTAGTTTTACTTAATTTAGTCATTGTATTCGTTTTAGAAAGAGGTGACTCAATGGGCTAATTTTACAAGTTTCAAATAATACCAATATGGTGCATATTTAGATGTCTCGCTGCGTCCGTAAAAGAATGAACGAGAAAATATTATTGACAAGTTTACCTTATATTCTTAAATTTTAATTAGTTTCAAAAAATCTTATAAAACTTCTGTAACTAGAACAAAAGAAAACCGTTACTCCTCGTTTTATTACTTGCAGGCTTATTCTGTACACACACAACCAGATAATTGACTCCACGAATTGTTGGAATTTTCTTATAATCGACAGGATACTGCTGAGATAAGTAATTATTTTTGAACTTGAATTATAAAATAATATTTTTTCGAATATAGTGAATTAATTTTGTTTATTAATTAATAATTAGATTTAACAACACATTTCATACATTTCGTTACAATTATCTGTTTAGTAAATACGTGTTAATTTTTAAACAAAAATATTGTGTATACGTCACAACCAGGAAGCACGCTGTTGGGAAAATTGCTTAAAAGCGCATGAGATATTTTACGTGTCGTTGCTTATTCTCCTTTTGATACTTGAAGCGTGCTTGAGTCCTTTGTCCTGTATATAAAAAGACGTTTAAAAATAGAACACTAAAATATATATACAACTAAAAAATATACGTTGATTTAAATTGTTATATTAATTGGCAAAGCGTAAAAGCTAAGTGGTGAATTCCAACGTCTAGTGCACTCAAATCATCAACTACCTCATATTTCCAAGTTTATAATTTGTATTAATATATTATTTTCCTGCTATATTATTAACACTGAACGTGGAAATTATTTAATATAATTATGAATGTAGAATGATTTAGAATGTATACCATATTATGTTCGAAATAAAAAATAAAGTATATAACTCAACACTAATCACTGGCTTGGCACTACTTAAATAGTAGGTATCCTTAGAAAACTTCATTGGCTTCCCTTTTAGAATTTCAATGTATGAGCACGAGCAGCTCTGGTAGAATATAATGCAGTTGGAATTATACTTGAACTATTTGAAGATTTGAATAAACGTCAAGTGGCAACGTTCTTCTCTAGAGTATGTCCAGAAGACGACATTTAAATCCATCGTAATATTAATACTTCATATACGTAGATATTTACAAGGGAACAATTATCTTAGCTAATACCCAAATCATTTTAAAGTAAAATGACGTCAGCAAAGAATAAAATTATGTCAACTTATTATTACATTAATATTAACGACACTTTCATTTCAAATTAATGAATAGGCGATAAATGAATTGCACAGTACGATAGATAGCATGACGGAAGATAAATTTGCTTGTGCTCATTATAAGAACGTCCATTAATTTGAACAGAATATTAAATCAGCGATCGAGGCTTTACAAAGTAATTATTATTCGGACGTTGTGGCTCTAAGAACGTACTTTTATCCCCAATCAATATCTTCGTTTACTTAAAAGAGTATTATTTAAAATATATTTAAGTTTCTTATTTACAAAATATATTTTTTAGACGTACTTAGTTCGTTGTCGTCGAATCTTAATTTTATTTAGTTGCTTTAAATTAATGATTTTGAAAATATTTTAATCATCATTTGCGATTCTGCTTTTAAGTTTTATAATTAATTACACAATTACAACTAAATAGCCAAAATGGTACTTTGGCATGGTGAAGGCTGACATTAAATTTATGATTATATTTTTGACGACTTTAATTAATAAACACGTTACGTGTTAAATAGTCCTGACGCGGCAAATGTTGATGCTTTTGTGGAGAATGTTGTCCTTTTCCTGAAATCTTAGCACGAGATTAATAGTTACATATAAAGTAATTTTTTTGCGATGAATTCAGTATATTCTTTTTTTCTCCTTCTTCGTGCGTCTTCTTGATAACAAAGAGAGGAGAACACGCACGGTGTTGTCTAATAATGCATTATTATTGACTTGTGCACGAAGTTGTGCTTGAATTGTGCTAAATTTTCAATTGTATTGTTAATTTCTTGGCTATTTTACCTTAAAATACATTTCAGAATAATAATACGACTGATAATTTGGACCAAATGTTATTACAGTCTCAATGGGAAAATTAATTATAATCATTCATATGCATTCATGGTGATGGCTGGCTAAAGATCGCTCCACATGGCATAGCTTGGACATTTATAACAATGATTTGATATTATAATCTGATTTAGATATCAGGCGATGAGCCGATATTAATTAGGCCTGATCTAACCAATACTGCCTTATCGTATTTAGTACTATCACATTCCTGACAAGTCACTTGACAGTATCCGTGTATTGTCCTGTATATTGACAATCTATTTCCATTATACAATATAGATGATGGCACCTTGGGAATAAAACAATCGCCCCCGGGCTGTTTCAAATGAGGATATCATGTAATCATAAAATGAAACCTCATTTAGATATCTGAAGACGTGAATAAAAATGTTATTGCGTTTCTTTCACTGGTACATCTCATAAAATCTAAGGATTTCTTTCCCAATCGTAATCGGAATTGCGATATTTTCAATTATAACTTCTATCTATATATAAAAATCTGTTCGTTTAGTTTCGCTAAAACAAAAAACGGTCTGACGGATTTGATAAATTTTTGTTTTTTTTTTTATTTTTATAATATGGTGGCAAACGTGCAGTTTGGCTCACCTGATGGAAAGTGACTACCACCGCCCATGGAAATCTGCAACATCTCAACGTCTGCAGGTGAGTTGCCGGTCATATTCATATTAATATTGTTATCGATAAAATATAATATGGTATTAATTGTTTTGAACATACAAAAAGAAACGGAACTCCTACTCCTTAACACAGATTATTATAAACAGCTACCCATCTAATTAGAATTGAATTGTACAAACGTTTATTATGTAATCATTGTTACGTTCAGCATCTTTATTATATATACAGTTTATTTTATTTTAATTTATATGTAAATTTTACTCGCTATAATACCGGATTCAGTATTGGTGCATGGGCTTAGGCCAAGTTGACGTCAGTCTTAGTGTGGGGTATTGATATAATCAATTAGTATGGTGTCCTGTTGGAATGTTCCATACAATTATAATTATGTTAGCCTTCTGTAATTGGATGTCTGTATTCTGCAGTAGTGCTGTTCGGCGGTATAATACCTATTTATTTATTTATTTGGGAAACAAACATATAATATAATAAGTGGTATAATAAATACATATAATACAATACCCAGAGGATAGTAAAATCTCCTCACTTATTAATACAGATACGATCATTTATATCGTATTATGTAACAATAGTATCTTAGTCTATTGAAAACTTAGTCCTTAAAATATTATTTTATTATAAAATAAATCTTCCTTCACGCTATTCGTTTCACATGTTATTTCATGCTAACGCATATAATTATAATGAATGAATGACAACGATAATTAATTTAGTATAATTATAGTCGATTATATGTGGTAGGACATACATATACAATTAGTGAGTTTATGGCTGATAGACAGCACACCTTGGGCGTGAATCGATCGCCTCCTGGCTATTTCTTTATAAATATGTTATATTATATGTTAGTATGTTTTTATGGCATTTTGGCGGACGAGCATATGGGCCACCTGATGGTAAGTGGTCAGCACCGCCCACAGACAATGGCGCTGTAAGAAATATTAACTGTTCCTTGCAAAGCCAATGCGCCACCAACCTTGGGAACCAAGATCTTATGTCTCTTGTGCCTGTAATTACACTTTCTTACTCACCTTTCAAACTGGAACACAACAATACTGAGTACTGTTGTTTGGCTGTAGAATATCAGATGAGTGGCTGATACCTACCCAGACGAGCTTGCACTAACCCCTATAACCAAGTAATAAAATTACCTATTATATAATTATTTAAAAAAAAATTAGTCCTACTGAGGTTCTTTCTCCGGTTCTTCTCAGGTCAGGGTACTTTCTTTTCTGAACCAGTGGTAGTGTTAAATTTGTCAATCAATAAGTAAGTGTAATGCTTCTACATTGAGTAAAGGAATTTGATTTGGTTAGGATCGTTTTCATTATTAGGGTTCTAGAACCTAAGGTTCATCTGATGATAGCCACTATAGACTCCAGCAATTTAAGAAAAACTTTTTACATATTTCAAAACCTGAAACATTCATTTAATAAGACTGGCGTCAATTTAATATTTTCGTACAATTCACTTTGTAGACCAATAATTTCTTTGACAAAATATAATCAGGATTCCTAAGCAACATCAATCAGCGTAATACAAATCAAATTAGAGCTTAATTCTGGATAAAATATAATTTTAATTACGCGTGAAATGCTGCTGGTAAATTATCAGTAGTCTTTAAAAACGTGGTAATTTAAGTCTGAGAGTGTATAATAAAAAATAATAACCGACTTCAATTATTTTCTTCAATAAGATCAAACGGGAAGTATCTCCCAAATTAAATAAGATTTTTTCAGATCAGTTCATAAATGACAGAGTTATGAGGAAATAGACATAAAAATAAATTGTGAACCTCCGTCTTTTTATGATGTTGGTAATAAAAGAAAATACTAACACATTAAACGTGCATATTTATGTCAAGGCATCCACATTCCTGTTATTTGCTTGTGTTCTTTAGGAGTGCGTACTGTGACATAAAAAGCTATTAAAACAATAGGATTGAATACTTAGTGGTAGCGTAATTAACATTTATATTAATTATTAACGCCCTTTCTACTACTGTTACTAATGTTATTAAAGCCGAGATGGCCCAGTGGTTATACATCTTAACCGATGATTGCAGGTTCAAACCCAGCCAAGCACATTGAATTTTCATTGGCTTAATTTGTGTTTATAATTCATCTCGTGCTCGGCGGTGAAAGAAAACCTCTTGAGGAAATCTGCATGTGTCTAATTTTAACAAAATTCTGTCTGGAGCAGCGTGGTGGAATATGCTCCTAACCTTCTCTACTCTTCTAACTAACCTAACTTCTAACTCTCCTAACCTTCTAACTCTTCTCTTCTAAGAGAGAGTAGGCCTAAGCCCAGTAGTGGGAAATTTGGGGGTTGTTACTATTGTATAGATTATTATATTATTGTTATATTGTTAGTTTGTCTTCTTCTTACGAATTTATAATTAATTGACGAAAAGAGATAAATCAATTTGTTCAGCCGCTGTTTGTACAGCCGTAAGAATATTAAATGGAAAGATTTCCTTGAATTTCAATATTTCGAATTTCTATATTGAATTCAATATTGAAATTACTTAAGAATATTTTTTAATTTATCCTGTTGATAAAAATATGTTCATATTGATATTTATTCCAATCTCATTATTATTTGAACTTGGAAATATTTGAATGCTTATATTTCAGCGAAGTCGAGTCTACTTGAAACGTGACGAGCTTTTGTAGGTATTGTATTGTTTAATGTATTTAGTTTTCAATATCCTTGTGTAAAATTGAAAATATATTGAATATTCCACCACAGCTTCAAAGGCAATTGAGTTGCATACGATAAAACTTCAAAAAAAAAATATTAAGTGTCCCGTTGTTGGTCTTGGTAGGTCATACCTCCTCTCTACTCGAGGAGAAGGTTTGAAGTTTATTCTAGCATGCTGCTCCAATGCAGGTTGGTCGCAGATTCACATCCGACACATGCAGGTGTCCTTACGATGCTTTTTTTCACCACTGGTCGCGATATGAATAAACTAATTAAGCATATGCAATATCATAGTAGTCTCCCGTTTGCGAAACCGCTATCGGTTAAGATTCACATGTTCTAATAACTATGCCATCTTGGCTTATGCTTACGATGATGGTGGTATACGGTACCTAATGAATATATGAAAGATGGAAGTATTCGACGTATTATTTTGTTTTAATTTGCTAACAATTATGTCTGTTTGTATAGAATACGAATCCCATTAGAATAAAATAAATGAAACGAACATAAATTTTATACAAGATACATATTATAGGCTATTTTTATCGGGACAATAAAGGGAACGAATTTTTCAATGAACATACAAAAACAATATATAATAATTACGTATGTACGTACTATTATCGCCAGCTTTGAATAACTTTTTGATTTTTTGGAAATTTATCTTCTACGAACAATCGTACAGACCTGTCTACCTTTTTTTCTGTCTACATCCGTCCGTACTCGTACGCTGGACGAAAATTCTCCCAGGGATAGCGTGCCTTTTATAGGCTGTTTTGTACAGATAGTTAAGTATAAAACATAATTATTACATTACATTAAATTAAACTGTAAAAAAAAAGTTAAGTGGCCGTCAGTAAGTATCCCACTGCTGTGTTTAACTCTTCCTCTCCTATTATATCATACGATTAATTGTTATTATAACGGTTACATACCTGCACGTTACCATACTATAAATGAGTTAATTATTATTATACTATCATAAAGCTAGCAAGTAATCCGTTCTTCTGAATACATTCCTAACAAAATAAAAAATCATAAGTTTAATCTTTCATTTGTGCTTATTTGTTAAATATATTTCAACAAAAAGTCCAGCATATTTAAAAAAAAAGCAAGGCAAATTCGACAAGTAAGCTTTACATTGACACAGCTTAAGCTTTTATAGTTTAGTTATTATTAGTATTAATAGTATATTTTAATTTCAGTATGAATTTGAACTAAAAAATAAATAATATAAATAAACCTTTTCTTTTTTTGTTTCTCATTTGACATGGCGTGTCTTGTGATGAAGGCGACAAATATCACCACCCCATCTCATCCCGTCGGGGACGTAAAAGTCATCCCGAAGGAATATTTACCGAAGAACGAGCAGCAGCGAATCTCTGAGTTCTATGACCATATTACTGCGATCGCCAACCCACCTGCCAGGCGTGGCAATTACGGCATATCCCACCAATATCCCATATATGAACCACCAAACCTAAACATCAAGTACCTAATTAATAAATGAGGTTTATTAAGTTACTATTTTTAAATAAGTTTTGATTTAAGAAAAAAATATTATACTGGCACAAAATTTCTGTATACTTCTACCAATAATTAAAATAATTATAACACAATTTTAGCTTCGTGAAAGACCCTTATGATCCCATTTGACTTAAACGTTTCATAACTAGTTTGTGAAGCGAGCGTTATAACAATAATTTATTTTAAATTGCCATTTCAGCTACATTAGCGTTAAGCATAAATATGTATAATAATCGTTTTCTATAAAATAGAGAGCAGATTGATAAAATAACCACGTCTAAAAGTATTTTACTGTGACGTAAGACTTGAGAATTATATGTTCGTATGAAAAACTTTCAGTCAAATTCTTTAGTCTTTTAGTACTAATAACGATTCTAACAATGAATAAAAATAATTGTGAAACTATTTTATTTACAATGTATAACTATCGTTGGCTTAATTTGACTTGCACCCTCTTTTAGTGCCCTTGTAATCTTCCATATGCTTAACACATGCTGAGTCAGGGTTTTATCACAGACATATCCTTAGCGTACAGTTTTGTTTACTTGTTGTATATAAACTAAATACATATCTATAGTTTTTATTATATTTATTTAATAAAAAATAATCAACGTGAAACATCATACCACCATCAAAGACGGCATGATACAATTTTTTGTCGTCCCGCCCACTATCGCTCCTTTAAGTGAGGCGCGTATACAAAATCGCCGAATCTTTTAACTGAGCGTGTGTGGCCATGGACTAAACTACGAAGAATAGCAATAATTACTTGTAGGAGTCTTAAAGGTGTCGGAGAGGTGAAAACAATACTTCATCATTGTATTTTTGAAAAAATAACATTCCTAGCCATGAGTCCCGTTGATTTTGAAAAATACACATATTTTGACACTTTCGTTATGATCAAATTCGGGTAACCAAATAAAGAAATATATTGAATTTTAATGAAAAATCAAAATATGTGTACTCATTCAAGTAGGCTTTGGCAAGGCAGGCTGGCAGGCAAACTATTTATAGTAAAGCTACCACCGGTTCGGAATGTAGATTCTACCGAAAAGAACCGGCAAGAAACTCAGTAGTTACTCTTTTTCAACATCTAAAAATACAGTCATGTTAGTTAAATACAATTATATATGTATGTTATGTCTCCTGCCTGGAAGTCAACAAGCATTAACTCCACGCTTTTTTATCATCTATATAATCTTGTATCGAATAATATGCCTTCTTTACCAATGTATTTTTTACAAATGACTTGAATCTTTGAAATGGCAAGGTTAAAAATGTCTGCGGATTTTACTATATAAATAATAAATATATAAATAATTATATACTAAAACCTTCCCCGAAACGCGCTTTATATTCTAGTTTTGAGAACTATGTGTATAGGCTTCGTAGTTTTTGCAGTGATGAATTATAAAAAAAAAGATCACATTTATTACATTTAAATATATTGGATAACCTTTAAAAATAAACTTAATTCTTGGTAAAATATTTATACCTTTAACATTTAGTTAAGGTGACTACAATTTTAGCAGAAAAGTGCTCGGCTAACACTCATTCAGTTTGAAGTCAAACTCGCAATACTAGCCCAAGGGCCATTGAGAGTTCCACAGACCGAGAAACGGGTCGGAAGTGACAGAAGAGATCATTTCGCACGGATCGTTTTAGCTCTAACGGAACGTACTCGACATACAAAGCAAAACCAAGAGATCATTTTTCTCACAGATTTTTATGAATTTGATAGCTTTTAGTTTTCACTTTTCAATACATTTTTATTTTAAATACTTAAAAACTTCAAAGTACTAAAAATTACACTACAAATATTTAGCATTTATTAACCTCTTATAGTTTGTTCAAGCGATATGAAATAAACATAGAATCTGTAAATAAATTTAGTTTTATTATAAAACGAATTCAATATGCAATCCTTTCAGAGGAATTCAGGAACAAAATTTATATTTTATGAATATGCGTCTAATCATACTTTAGACTTTCTAAAACAGTTGCGTTTGAATGAATCCAAAATGAAAACAAATTAACGAAGCCACGTCAAGAAGATTTTTAAATGATATCGTCAGCAATGAAAGTAAGCGAAGTGTTGTAATCCATAGAGCTATAAGATAAAATACAGCGATGTGTGATATAAAAAGTAAAATATCGGTCGTAACTTAACGTAACTTATTGGTCTTGCAGCTCTACAGATTTTAGTCATTGAGTTCACAACCTACACTCTTGTATAATCTAGATAATTCTATAGTACATGTTTTCTTTTACGTAGATCAACTATACACAATATAAAAAAAATGACAGTCAGTAGAAGAATAGCTTAAATTAATTAATGTGATCGTTTCTAAAACATTACATTATTATAAATAAAGAAACAAAATAATAACATCAGACACGCTCACGCTCACAGACAAACAAACAATATATACGACTTTTTGCAAGCTTAAAATTTCTGGAATTAGATAAATACTAATCGAGTAAATATTAATATAGAATAAATCTAAAATATAAAAAATATATATATATTGAATTTGTTTTTTTCATCTAACGAAATTGTGTGGATGAGATGTTGGTTTGTTTTTGGATCCGGTAGAAGTAAAAGTAAAGTAAATCTATTATTAAAAAAAAATATGTTATTCGAATACATACAATGAAAATGGCACCACTTTTTTGTCACAGTATCATTAGAATTGATTAAATATTTTGCAAATAAAATTTTATAACAACAATTATTCAAAAACATTCAAACAAATTTCAATTTAAGTGAACAAAATTAATTCTATGTGAGTTAAGTCATTTCTGTTCTATTTATTCTACCCGTAGGAGATTAAAAAGAGTACTTTCATTGTAGAGTGACAATACACTACTTCTGGTGTTGTGGAAACTTAACCCATTTAAATGTGAAAAGTGTAGTTTTTCTCGTTTTACGCTTACGACATTAATATTAAAGCAAAGTATAAACTCTTTTTTGTTTGCAAATGTTATTTAAGCTATTCGTTTTTATTTACAATAAAAAATATACCACATAAATCATATTTTATTTAATAATAAAATTAATCAATTGTTGTATACACGATGTTCGATCACAGTGAATTAAATCCTTTGTCTTTCAAAGACAATCGTGCAAAATGAGATAGCGTCGACATAATCAGTGCTTTTCCAAATTGTCACTAAACTCACAAATCACAATAAGTCACTGAACACTGACTGTTGCAACACTAAGCAGTTCCGAGGAGGTTAGGGTCGCGGTCAACGTTCAATTAGTAACTCAACTATATACTGATATACAACTCAGTATATACTGATATAATATAGGGGTCGCCTTACAATATCCATTTTCATGAAAATACAACATACTATGTATGTAAAAAAATATTTTATGTAACTCGGAGACGGTTTTAAGTATTTGACTCAATTTTATAATTTTGAATGTTTTGTTTTTTAACATTATCAATACCCTTTCCTGAAAACAGAATTTTTCACAAACAATTCAAAGAAAAGCCGAGAGAAGTCCGATCACCCAGGCACTGTTGTTTATAACTAGCTTATATTCCAACATTCAAATTAAATGCTTGAAATGCTTTTTTTTATTCGAAACATATATAATTATCTATCTGCATGTAAAAAAACAGAAACTTATGTAATACAATCCGAATATACTGGATTCTGATTCACATGGCTTTTTGCAAGCTTGTCGGGGTAGAAGCTAACCTCAGTGTTTTGTGACGCTCTGTTTTAATCAGTTTTATATCTAGAGAATATTCTACAGATGTACATAATACGTATGTACGTGATATAAACATAGAAATAAAAAAAAAACATTATAACAATAAGAATAGTCGAAAGATTAAATAACGTAGTGTATATTATTTATTGTTGTCAAAAGTATTCTGCAGAGAAAATGTATTTTTATATTTTTATTTTATATTTGTACGTTTGTTATCATGCTTTAATTTTCATTGGGAGTAACTTCATGTATCTACTAGTTGCTATATGATTATTAATATATCCAATAACATAGTTTTAAGCTTGTAACTAACATTATGGATATTATATATTACAATCTGTAAATAAATATTTGTTATTATTATATTATTTTAAAATGTTTATTAAAATTAGTGTCGAACGAATGCTTAACTATTTAAATATTGAAAATTTACTAAACGAATATTAAAAGTTATGGAATATGATGTTTGTTTTATCGTCGTTCCATTCGCAAAATTTAGTTTGTAACCCACATTTATGTATGCACTTGTTCTTGTTAGTGATAATTTGCTCCCGAAATCTGTCCGCCATTGCGATATTTATGAGCAAACATTTCCTCACCGGGCTCATGTTATTTTGACTTTTAAAATTTTCTCGTTATCTCTGTGAGACATACGATTGCGTATTTTTTTAATTGCATTGTGAACACCATTCGTTAGACAGTATCCCAGCATCAGACACTGAAATTCTATCACTTTATTTATATGACTATGTAGCTATTATATTTAATGAAGTTATTTAATAATATGTATAATGAGAGCCGAGATAGCCCAGTGGTTAAAACGCGTGCATCTTAATTTTGTTGCCGGTTCAAACCAAGGCAAGCACCACTGAATTTTTATGTGCTTAATTTGTGTTTATAATTCATCTCGTGCTCGGCGGTGAAGGAAAACATCGTGAGGAAACCTGCATGTGTCTAATTTCAACGGAATTCTGCCACATGTGTATAAATATATTTCGTGTTTAGCCGACTTCATATAATCACACCGAATTATTAATCATTCCTCATATCAGAATTGGAGACTTCGATATTGTCTCTTGTCTCTGCAGTTACTGTACACTGACTCACTTCATCTTCAAACCAGAATACAAAAGTACAAAATATTATTTTTAGCAGTAGAATATTTATGGTTAGTAATGTCCAAATGAGTACCAACAAGTCCTAACAAAGTCCTTCCACCAAGTAGAAATAGAACATAGAATACAATACAATACATTGGGTAAGGGTATACTATTAAAATAGGTAATAACTTTTTAATTTCAAAATATAATTTATTAAAATCATGCACAATCAACAAATATAATAATAACACTATTTTTAATAAAAATAAGAATTAGTTTAGAAATTACACATGCTAGTACTTCTTGAATAAAAAAATTTACATAATATCATCATGACATAGTATAAAACATAATCGCTTACCGCTGTCTGTCCCTGTGTAAGCTTAGATTTTTAAAATTGCGCAACCGATTTTGATGGGGTTTTTTTATAATAGATAGATTGATTTAAGAGAAAGGTTTATTTATTACATGCACAGTATAGTACACTGATACACTGGTACGCTGATAGATACACTGATAATTTTAGAGGTTTCTGAAGTGATGTCGTAAATGAACACATTTAGCTCAATAAGGCCCTTTACAGCATGTGATTTGAATGAATATTTTCAAAGATACTACCGATTTAAGACATAGGAACGCAGCGGTTTGTATTGTCTAATGACTGGAAAATTGTGAACGTTGTAAGACATTCTGTAGTATATTTAGTATCGGCATTGCACCCGTGCTCTCGCACGCTAGTAATATTATTTTTTTTAACGAACAAATAGTAAGTTTCTAAAGTTAAATCGGTAATATTAAAAGGAGATTAAGACTATTATTTTATGAATATTAAATAAAATGGAAATTTAAGGAGATGAAAAATGTGTAGTTTCGCTGTTAATTCTGCTTTTCACCGTAATATTAATGCCTATGTTGTCTGGGGATATCGAATCAGGATCAGTGTTTTAATTAAAGCCTGATGTTATATTCAAATTTCCTTTTTGTCGATGAACTCGAAATGTCGATAACTCATATATTAGAATTCGTTACATCCGAACACACGCACATTACAATATTAGTGTTTCTAGCTTCTTCACTGTGGAAACATTTGAAGTGCGCACAGGACTGCCACTAAGTAAAGATAGTGCCACACACGGTCGGTACGATACGGTTGGGGAAACGGTCAAACAGTTGACGTAACGTGACATAGAAAAATAATCGTGTGGGGTACGCAAAATAGATCCCGTGCATATTTTCGTGTACATTTTATTAAGCTTCAAGCGAGAATATCAGAAATATAGGTATATATTTTTGTATATACGGAAAGCTTTAAATTCCTAAGTAAAACAAACAATTAGCTGCCGAACAGTTCGAAAATCAAATACGACTACATACTTCCCATAGAAAGGATTGCAGGCAAAGTGTCGGATCGAAATCCACAAAAAACATTCCCACCCGTTAATAAATCAAAGGTTTTTGAAGAAGAATTTAGGTCAACAAGCCCTTTGATTTAGTAATGACCATTGAAAATGCAAGTTTCAAAGGTAATAGTACCCTTTTAAATTGTAGGAGCAAAATGGTTAGGTCTAATTGGAATGCGAGTAATTAATGAACTCTCAACGTGGTAGGTTGGTTTGTATGAATTGACCTTGAACATATTTCATCTTAGCTTTCTAACATAATTATAAATTACTCTATTGGAGATTCGAGATGACTCTGAAGCTAAACTGACATGTGAAGACTATAAGATAATAATATAGGCTAAAACAGACTATACACGTATAATTGACAAAAAAAAAAAAAAATTGACCATACTAACCCTTTTTCTTTACGTGACGATTTCTACTAGTTAAATTTACTTTAAACCGCATTAAGCAACTACTTTCCAAAAACTAACAAAACTTCGGTCCGCTTTATTGATTTTCTGTATTATTTATATACTTAAAGCAAAATATATATTTATTATAAAAAATACGAGTATTGGGAATGTTATTGATAATTAGTAGAACATCTTTGTTAGAGTTTATTATACACCATTTTTGAAGATAATTCATCTCGTAGACATCAATAAAGATAGATAGATTGCAGGAAGAAATTCTAAAATATTTATACATCCGTCAATAAGGAAAAGTAGTCAAATAAATTCCTATAGTGTAATATATAATATAATAAGTCCTTTTTCAATACAAGATTACGCTTACGTTCAACTCTGGGATATCAACCGCCTGTTACTTTATGGAATATTCCGAAGTAGCTTTGTAATACTGAAAATATCAAATAATAAATAAAATATATGTCAACGGTCGTAGTATGTACTTTCTTATTGTGCATTAAGCTTTAAAACAAAGCAAATATTTGAACATACCGTCTTGACAGTCTTGTATGTAACTGGTCAAAGGAAAATTTCGTGAATTCGAAATACGAAGTATTTTCAACACCAACAATTCAACATTCCATGTTCATCTTACATACGCAAATAAGCAAAATATTCAATCATAATCGTTCGCGTTTTCTTTTATTAACAATTAAACTAATTAATTTTCTTCAACGAGGACGATTTATTCATCTTAAATTGATATAAACGTATTAAACAAAGTGTAACTCATTAAATTTGTTTGCTGAACTAAAGATTGGATTTCTTTATGTAGGAAAATTAATAATTATGTGATAATAATGAATTATCAGAGATTATAATTACTTTGTCGCTATGCCTGCTTTTGTTACGTATTCTGAACGAGCTTTGAGACAACCTGCCATGAACTAAGTGATAATGGAACTAGTTCTGTACTATTCTAACACATTAACCCACATATTATAGCTGTCTCAGGTCCCGAGTGACTTCATATGCCGCATGAAGTTAGTAGACACGTGGAATGATATTGGCGACCTATGGATTTGACTTTTGGTTACAGTTATATGCGAATTCAGAGAACAATCAATATATATTATATTAAAACATATAAAAAAATATTACGTAGGTCTTGTTTACGTATAATTGCTTCTAAAATGTGTTTTCGATTTATAATTTTTGGGTATATTTTAATTAAAATGGGAAATTAACAAACCAAGAGCAGCAACGCAAACCTTAGCATACAAGCGTACATGAACAGCTCATGTAAGCTAAGTGGCTTAAACTTTTGAAGAGCCGGTAAGTCTATATACGTATAAATACACCAATGAACACGGGTTCAAAGCCAGCAATACTGAACTTTCACTAGCTTAATTATTCATCCAATTATATTCATTAAAATAATCACAAAACCAACAAATTAAATGAAACTGTGTCATAATAGCCCACCAAAAATCACCATAGACGTATATTGGTTATTTTATTTTAAATAGGATAACCAACAGTAGAGACAATATCACATCAAAATAAACATTTCAAAATTATCTTGGCAAATGTTCTACTACTTACAGGTAGTCTCACCATGCACTATCACATTGCACAATATGTATAAAAATATAAATTAAACCTTATCATTGATTATAAATAAGAATTTAGTATAATACATTTTTTAACTATTATATAATAAATAATAATTAATAAAACCAATGAGATATAAATATACATAAAATTAGAAATGATCGGTGGCTATGGTAACATATTATGTCTAAATCTTTTACTCGATGAAATGGTTATTATTACAATTTTGCTGATGTTACACATTTCACTCCAAGGAAAAGATAAATTTTAATAACCGATAAAACGTATCAGTTTCCTTCAATTAACTGGAATTAATTAATTTATTTATATATTTCAATTCATAGTTGTTTATTATTTATAGTTGTAAAAGCGATTTTAAAAAACACTATCAGGAATAACTAATACTCCTATTTTCCCCTCCAATTAAGCTTAAAGATCGTGTTAGAAGTAGAGACGACAATAGCTCAATGGCTCAGGATTGATCCTGCGACCTTCTAATCCCTTGCGGCCCTTAAGCCATCGACGCTTCAATAATGCGTTTGACGATTCTATTAACGCTTCTATTGACACACATTGAATATAGATAGAATAATAAAACGGAACTGTTTGATTGCGTTTAATGACCTAATCAGACGTTAATTACGCTATTACGCATCGGACGTTTGACTTGGACGATGTCTGTTGATCATGCACAATGCGAGATAAAATAAATATTCAAAATCATATACATACATAAACATATACTATACATATGTATTAATACTGTAAAAAATAACCATCGCTATTGTGCCACCAACCTTGGAAACAAGGATGTAAGGTTCTTTGTGCCTGTAGTTACAGTCAATCAGCCTTCAAACCGGAACACAACAATACCAGTTAGGGATGTTTAGCGATGGAATAATCATTTGGTTGTTATACAAATATTGTGCTACGAACGTAACATCGCCTCTGTTTATTTATATTGAAAATTGTAAACAGTTAGAAAATCAATCAGCATTTAAACAATCATGACATATTTAATATAATATACTTTATTATCTTTCAATCAATGAATCTTGCAACCTTTATTTGAATTTCATTAAGTTACGTTTTGATTTTTATGGATAACATGATGTGTTTCTGCTCTCAGAATAAGCTCCAGACTGAGGAGCTCCTCAACAACCAACAGCATAAGCACGAAGTCTTGTATATATATTTATTTTAAAAATGTTGTTTACTACTAATTTATTTACTTCCATTTCTCTTTTAATTCAATTAAATCTCATTTGTTTAGCAAACAACGGCAGTAAGTAATCTAATGTTGACACGCGAGAATGTGATAACCACATGAAGCACATTCACTGTCTGGTAATTAAAGTTTCGTACGTATTTGCTTTAGTTTATTTCCGCTCTAATCGTAATTTCTTATTTGTTAAACGTATAAATACAATTCTAAGTAAATTACAGTAACATTACGTAAACATGCCACACCTGGCCTAAGACGTTCTTTTCTTGCGATGTTCCTTTCAAACTCAAAAGAACATAAAAACTCAATGAAGGTTGCCCGCGATCGAACCTGTAATTTATAGTCAAGATGCAGGAATCCTTGTTGAATGTGTGTCCTTAATTAGTCCACAGTTCGGCAGAGACGTCTTTTTTATTTCACCATGCATATATGCATAGCATAGCATAATGAGAGATGGTTGGTTAACAAGCCGAAGCTTATTCCATTTATTATTATGCGCCACTAACCTTGGGAACTAATTTGTTAAGGTTTTTTCGAACTAATACGGCTTGGGAAACTTCAAGAAAAGAGCGTACTCCTTTCTTAAAGGCCGCCAAAAAACCTGCAAGACAGGGGGCTAGCAGATGTCAATGGGCGGTGGTAGTCATTTTCCATCACGTGAGCCTCCTGCTCGTTTGCAACCTATAACAGAAATAAGTCCCTTTGTAGTAAGATTGGCTTAATCATCCTTCAAACTATAATATAACAATCCTACGAATTGATGCTTAGCTTGAGAAAATATGATTAGTGATTGGTACGGACTGATTTGTTCAAGATCCTACCACCAAACAAAATAAAATAAACTTAAAAAAGACTCGTATGAATTATATTTAAATGTTAAAATAAATAATAAAAATACTATATCAAAGTAAATATTTAATACTATATTATATTTGTTTAAATATTAAATACGTTCATTAACACTGAAAATTTTGAAAGAATTTAAGATATTTCGTAAAATATTATTGAAAATATATCAGCTTACTGAGCAAACGTTACATAAACATTCGTTGGAGGGTTCGAGCTTTATGTAGTCTGCTCTGTTATAATCATTACACGGTTGACTGGCAAAGATATTCAATACATTGTCGAATATAGCGTAAATAAAAGATCGGCATTTTTTGTGTGTTGTCACATCAAATATATTTTGTAATATCATATTTTTGGGTAATCATTTGTGTCCATATGAAGGTCAAACTGAACCCTTTATTATTTATTGTAGTTATATATTTGATTAGTTGCCGCTGTCAAATGTCTACATGGTTTCGTTTCAGCAATAAAATAATAATAAAAACAAACAAAAGAGTTTGAGGGTTTACTTTCGAGAAGAGAAAAAAATGATGATCACATTATTCTAAAACAAAATAAAGAACTAATGACGTTATAAATGATTTGTTTAATTTAGAACAGAAGGAATTTAAAAAATATTTTACAAGTGAATAAAAGATATCAATATTTCTGAATAGTTTGGTTTAAATTTTTTAACTAAATCTCGTTATTACTGTTGAAGGCTCTTTGATAAGACCCAGATAGTGAATTGCTTCTCTGTAGGACGAATATCGATGACCTGCTGCATTATTTCAAAGTAGAAAAATAAAACAACGGGCTCAATTGTAGTTATTCAAAATTGCAATATCGAGTGCATAAAAATGTAAAGAGGTTTCATTTATTCACAAAAGCTTTTGTTAAAACACAAAAAAAAATCAAATATGAAAATGTACTCGTAGTTCTTGCCTACGCGTGGAAGTAATATTAAAGAATTTTACAGTGTAATTAGTAGTCAAGTTACATCTTCAAAATCTTTATCTTAAAACCAAATTGTATTTTTGATGATTTTATTTATGCTAAGATTAATATAGTCGAATACTTAATTATATGTTTGGCCGATTGGATAATCAATTAAAGTAACAAGTTAAAAATATTGTTACGAGTTGGTGAATATTTTACAAATTGTAAATTAACACTTTTAAATATATTTTCTACAGAATATTAGAATGTATAAACAAAAAAAGCCAACGAACATCGGACCAACAAAAATACAATACAAATCATGATCGTACGGAACGGTGGCAAAAATGCCAGTAATATTTCGTGATCCCAATTCCGATTTTTCGGATGAAAAATGAAATGTATAGTGATAGATGTTATATTCAAATAGTGACTTACGTGATCAATACTAAAATATTGAGGGAAATATTTACAAAAACATATTGTTATCAATTCATTCCAGATTTATTTAACTATACATATAGCCTATATATTTTATTATAAAACAAAAACCAATCGAGTACTTTTTAAGACACGATCATAGAATGAGAAGAACATACACGAGTTTTAAAAAATATAATATTTGATGCGTTGAACCTTTAGGTCTAATGTTATTTTGTCTATCATAATTTAAGAGTTATTCAATGGGCATTTTAAATTTAATTTATAATTGATAAGATACATATTACCGTAATTATTTTGTTATTAAATAACCTTTAATTAATTATTGAGTTCATAAACAGCAGTCCAATAATCATAGCTTATTCATCATCAACTTAGTTATGCTATGATTGTATAACGTAAATTAATTATTGTTACCTTGATCATAGACCGATAGCTTCAGGGTTAACAACTTAATTAAATTTACTTCATTTACTAAATAAATTATTTACTATGCTCACGTTTATTACATAACAAATAATTTTGTAAGTTATATACAAAGTAATTTTACCAACATTTAAAAGATTTCAATGGAAAAAAAAACCTAAGCTTATGTATATTTAAGCATCACAAGAAATCATTTATTGACATAAGAATTATTAACATTAAGACGTTAACTATGTACATATAAAAATTAAAAATACTTACTGGCTTGCAGCCATGACCGCGTGTAATGGTGGTGAGAAAGAAGGCTAGCAATATTTTCCCCTTAAATCGCAATTTCGATCGTCTGGGCAGAGTGGGAGGGACTTTTTGAGGCATCCTCTATATTTTATCACCGGAAGAAATAAATTATTAGGTGAGCCTCCTGCCCGTTTGCCACATGTACCATAAAAAAAAATAGTGCCACCAGGTGGCACGGTACAAAGTACGGCTTTCGGAATGGTCGAAAAATTTTAAGTTCAGTGGTTTAGTGAATAAATAATTGTTTAACCTAGGAACTGCTCATTGTTTTAACGCTTACTGTTACGTTACTTATTGTGATTTATAATTCTTAGTGACCTTTGTGAATATTTGAAAATGCTAAAAAATGTTATTATGTTGAAACGACCTTTAAGTTTGCAAGATAGCTATTTACGCCCACACTATTTCGTCAGAACACGTAGGCTTTAGTGCATATGTGACCAAAAATAGAATCGTTTACCGATTTATAGTACTATTTATTCCAAGTAATCGGTAAAAAAGATTTATATAGACAAAAATGTTTCGAATGTGTTAACTTGAAATGCAAGTTTGGAAACGTTTATCTGTTTTTCACTCTAACTACCAAGTAGGGATTTAAGCAAAATTTAAAAGGCTTTAGACAGTTCCGATTCAAAACCAACTTTATTCCAGTTGGCTTTTGCAAACCGTTTGGAATGATTATTTCAAAAATTTGTCATATCGATTCTATTTGGAGGCAATTCTAGTGGTTCAGCAAATGGTCCGATAAGTTACTCAGTAGTTCTTCTTTTGTAGATTAACAACTACAATAAAAAATATTTTATTACTCTGACCCATAAAAATAGAATAAGGATATGAATTTATTTATTTAGAACACCCAACAGAAGTAAAACACGAAAAAAATTAAAAATAAAGTTAATTTCACTTCTAATTATAGGTCGTTTAATTGAAAATCATTCGATGAAAAGTCATAGCAAACTATTTTTGTCGTCACTTATGTCATGTAATATACTTAATTTAAACCGTTATTATAAAAAACTGTTTATATTTTTAAAAAAAAATGCGAATATTGCTGATTAATTAAAGTTTTTAATTTCAACAACCACAAAGAATATTAAAAATATATGCTCTTCCTAACCAAACATGATTGCCAGAGATTGTGGAATTTTTAAACCCGAATTAGAATTAATAAGAGCTCAAACGTGACCCAGTTAAGTCAAAGCTAAAAAATGATCAAAGCACATTTCAGTGGCGAAGAGTGAGTCTTTTAAAAGAAGCTCAGATGCTTTGAGGTTTGATCTAACTGCCCACAAATTTCGTTTTCGTTATTTTATTTCTCAATATTTTCTTATATATCATTATCCTATCAAAAATAATAATATAAAAAGCTAGATATAAATAACTGTCTATATGAAGAAAAAAAAACTACATATTTCAACAAGATACGGCAGGCCATTTTGTTTCTCATTAAATAAGCGACTAGCAACCGTCGTCTATATTAGTGATAAAATAATTCCTTGTTCGTAGCAAATCTTCTTTGTATATTTGTCGTAAAAATTTTATAGGCAAATCATTTTTCTGGCAAAAAGTACGATTTTTAGTGGAATTTGTCCCGACATCAAAGCACCTTACAATAAAACGAAGTACCTGTTCGAATGAAATATTTCGTAAAACGAGCGACACTTGGCAGCTATCGACAATGCTGACATCGATTTTTCAATCCAACGCGTTTAGGCATTGACATTTAACATTTTAAAAATGATACATTCAATTCAACTCAACCGCTTATAGTGAACCAGAGATCTTTATTCCATCTTGTATTGTTACAATATTTAAAATATTGACTATACAATTTATAAAGCAAAACGCAAACTTTAAAATAGGGTAGAATTAGGGTATCATTCAGATAATTTTAGTTGCAAGATTTGAATTCGGTATCCAAAACTATTGTTGTATTCAAAATATAGGAATGTATTTTGCATCGGAATTAGATTTTCCTCATAACAGTGTACCTATTGCTTTGTATGGTCATAAATACATTAAGCTATTTGACTTTTAGTCTCTGGATTCACGGAACCTGACAGAAGAATTTTATATCTGCTTTGGCCCTATTACTATACATACGAATTGTACAAGCCACTTTGATTTAAATTTATCAATTCGTCAAAAGAAAATTACAATGGTACCGAGTAGACGCAGTAAAAATATATACTAATAATATATAGAAGTAAAAATATACAAAATGTTACGATACAATCGAGTTTATACGCTATTTTCAAAGTATAATTAAAAATGTGTTAAAACCTAAGCTTACATTATGAGCTGTTCTGTATTTTGTAACGGAATTTACACTTTATCGTTCCTTCGTTATCTTGAACAGAAATTCGATTACTCTCTTACGCTACGGTAAAATTCACGGCGAATTAAGTTGCTGATTGAAGTATTCTTAGTATCTGTAACATATTTACAGTATATTTCTTATATCAGAATCAAATGAAATTACTTGTATAAATATTACAACAACCTGTTATTATATTTATGGAATAAAACTCGTTATGTGCAACGTAAATTGTTTTCTGGTTATCTCATATTCGAATCGTCAATTGTGTAACGGTTTACGGGATGCCTAGCGATGTAAAAAGTAGCAGGTTTGATCCGAGCCCCTTGGGCTATTGTAGTCCCCAATTGAAATATTAGTAATTTATTTAATACTAGCTGTGCCCGCGACTTCGTTCGCGCTGTTGGAATTTAAGTTATTTGGATATTGTAGCGTGATTTTATTTTTATTCTATATATAATTCTAAAATAAAAGTAGCCTGAGTTACTCCTTATTACATCCGCTATCTACCAGTGAAAGGTCCGTCGTAATCGCTTCAGCCGTTCCAGATATTAGCCGGAATAAACAGACAGACAGACAAAAATTGCAAAAAATGTTATTTTGGTATATGTACCGTGTATACATACATATGCATTTAGTAAAAATGGGTTATTTTAATATTACAAACAGACACTCCAATTTTATTATATGTATAGATAATTAAATAAATAGTTGCATCGTAGTGTTGCTCTGTAGGTAGGATAGGCATGTCTCAGAATTTATCACGATACACGTTACAAACATTTCTCTCGCCACTGAGTAAGAAATGGACTTTGTAAACGATTGGCATTCTAGGGTATCAATACTTTTTCTCTGATTTTATGTCATACATTTATCTTCTCGCTTGTAATTCAGACTTACTTTAAATATTTCATTAACAATTTGAATGATGGGTTTCGAAATTTTTAATAGTAATTTATCTCTATTAGCATTACATGGCTATCCGGATATACGATTAAAACAAATATATATGAAGAAGGACAGTCCCGATGAGTTTCTTTCGTCAATTCTTCTCATGTCTGAGGTATTTTTTTGCGAACCGGTGAAAGATTTTTTTTCTTGACAATCTGTATTGCTTCTTTGTTTACTGTGTCATTATCGTTTCTCGTTTTGTTAAGTAGTTGAAAGTACTGTTGCAATTTTGTTATTAATTATTGACGTATTAACAAATAGTCGCGTCGTTTCATACTTCAGTAAATTGTAATCGATATTGGTTTTTATATTTGATTTTGTTGCTTCACTATAATATTCTACGCGTTCCATCTGGGTTTTTTAATCTGAGAGTCATAAATACATACGAATATTAACATACTAAATATTTTAATCATTATTTTTTTATTACAAAACTAATGGCCAGCTTCTTAGTGCGGCTTAACTGAAATTGAAGATAAAAGTGTATTTTTAAAATCTTATTAATAGCAAACGAACGAGACTTACAGTAGTTGCATATGAGATATCTTCTGACGGAAAATAGGTTGGAAACTTTTGACGGCCAACTCTAGCAACGCTCGAGGTTATTGGTCAAATAGCTCACGATCCCCTGCTACACACTACCGTTCCTTTTCACGAAATCCCTCTTACAGATTGTAGGAAATATGTTGTAAATAAATACGTATTTTAAATAATATCGATGATGATAAATATACTTCGATATTCATAAGTATGGTAGTTGAACCCAACCAGCTATGCACCACAGATGAGTCTCCTACCGTGACAAACTACTACTCCAACGCTGCTAGCTAATACTTTGCAAGTGACTGCAGTACTCCATATTCAACCGGACATAAGCTTGTTATAAATTATAATGCCATCCAGGTTTGAAGTACCGTTAAACTTATTCAGGATGCCCAAGTTTTGTAGTAGCGTTAACTTTAACAATGAGACCAATTCCTCGAGAATCGGTTTCATTTTTTCAGAGACTTCATACAAATGAAATAATAAAAAAGTCTTAGGTTTGTAAATAATGTATTTATCTTATATATTATATATTACAACTTATGAGATGCGATGGTGTCGGAAGGTTTTTAAATGCACTTTGTTCGAACGTTCATATCGCTCTGCAGACTAAGTATGCTGTTAAAACAAATTAGTTTTTCACCACACAGGACACGATAGTCAAATATAAAAAAGTAAAATTTTATATGCGATAATAATGTTTTTTTTTTATGTTATAGGGGGCAAACGAGCAGGAGGCTCACCTGATGGAAAGTAATTACCACCGCCCATGGACATCTGCAACACCAGGAGGGTTGCAGGTGCGTTGCCGGCCTTTTAGGAAGGAGTACGCTCTTTTTTTGAAGGTTCCCAAGTCGTATCGGTTCGGAAAAACCGCCGGCGAAAGCTGGTTCCACAGAGTGGAAAGAATTATTATTTACATTGAAAGAATTTTCACAATAAAATAGCGTATGTCTGTTTTCACATTACACGGGTGAGATACAAAATGAGTTCTTACGCAATAACACTGCAATTCTGCCATTCGTATATCCACTTACCATTAAACCGCTAATCAATTCCTCTCTTAACAATCCGGTCCCCTTATTTGATGTTTCTATACTCAGTATAACTCAGTCGATTGTTTACATCGACCAGAGGGTCGATCATCAGAGGATGATTGCGTAAGCGTTAACTTAAAGTATTGTAACGAATAAAGGCCTTACCTAAAACATTTTTAAGCGTTTATTTAGTTAAACAATGATTACTTTTTTTCTGATATGGATTTTATATTTGAAATACTGTATTTAAACGGCGCAGTGTTCTCTAACCCAATTATTCCTTAAACGAATTTAAAAGCGTTCAGAAATTACAATACAATCTCCGAGGAAAATGTTAAATAAAAATTAAAAACGTAATATTATAACGATCACGTATAAAGCTCGTCGTGAACATTTTAATTCATGCATGAAAACTGAAAGGGACTTAATTTTAGATTCTATTTCATGTCATTTATTTGTATTGTAGTTACTGAGGGCCGATTCTGCTAACGAACCGCCCGCTGCGAACGAACTGACCTTGTTTAGAGAGGTAAGCCAATTTATTTTCCTTTTAAAAGTACAATGTTTTGCTCGTATAGGTAATATTGCAGTGTATGTTCAGATCGTACTAATGTTAGAAATGGCTTAGCTTCTTCTTTTGTTTTTTACCATTTTTTAACCAATAGTTTAAGAATTATAAGACAATATGAATATGATAATGTTGATATCAAATATACAAGACTTTTACAGGATAGATGCAAGTTTCCTCACGATGTTTTCCTTTCTGTCGGCGTCACTGATTTCTACCTTGGACCTGGCGCGTGTTGTCTTTGTCAGTATGAACACAAAATATGAATGTTTCGTACTAAATATTTGTTTATTTATGTATGTTTGTGCGTGTGTCTCAATAATTTAACGCATAATATATCAAAATAATTGCTGTCTGCACTCCACAATACAAACTTTAAGTGTGCGAAATTTCATATTCCTCCGTCCGCGTAATTTTCGTAAAAAGGGGTGCATAGTTTTCGCTTCACGTATTAATATATAGAATAAGCATAACGAAATTTATAGGCGAGCATCTGGGAGACGGTGCCCTTACCGGCTAAGTTGCCAGCTACGGGAGAAGCGCAGATGTTCCCAACCTCATTACGTTTGCTCGCAACCTCCTCCGCAATCTAGTTTAAACAAGTTTTATTCACGCCAACCGCAAATAATATTTTGCTTAACGTATAAAACTTATAATAACATTATTTTATGTTTCAAAGTATATCATTGTTTTCATTCAAATTAAATATAAAACTTATTAAAAGATGATTTCAGAATTTTGATTATTAATATTTATAAATGATTATTGTAAATATATTTTTTTTAATATTATAATTTAAGCATTTTTTATTTAAAAAGGTTAAGTTGCCATTGTCTAAGAAAGAGATATTTACGACTTATCGTAAGTTGTACTTTATACGAGTACGATAGACCATATCAATAAATTATATAGGACATTTTTTCTCTTAGAGATAAGCGGATCTGTGCTTTCGTTAACCAGTCGTTTGTATTATCGAGATCAGCTTTCATAATAACGGGTATCGATTTCCATTCCAGAATAAAGGCATTCGAAATATTTCAATTAATTAGCACAGATCCATTTTAATAGCTGATATAAAGAGCAGCGATAATACTTAGATTAGCGCGATTTGTAAACCTACGAATTTCGGACGATAATTGCTTATTACTTAAATGATTGCTTAAAAATATATTAAAGTCAAGTATATCTAATTACTCTTTATCCATTTATTGTGTTTGTCTTCTAGAATATTGACAGTCGATATTTTCTTCCAAATTCCAATGAAACATAAAAATAATTTTCATATACGAGTAAATAGGTACAATCAGTATTACTATGCTTAGTATCATCGCATTTTGAAGAACATTGGTTTTGATTTACTTGTATAAATGATATACTTTTATTTATTTCAGTTAGTATTTATTTAATTGACGATTTAAAAGGTTAATAAAAAAGTTAAATTAAAATTGTATCTGTAAGAAGCATTAGCGTGTAAAATGTTGGCAAGAATTCATGTAAAATGAACCTGTTGAATTGAAATTTTTACGCGAAAAAAGAACCAAGTAAATGATCTAAACTAAAATGAAACACTTTATTGAAGGAAAAAACTGCATATTTTTTTTGACAGGTCCTTCTCTATGCTACGCCGACCTCTTAAAAGTTTCATCACAATCGCATGAAAAGACCAATTTAAGATAAACATACTAATTTATAATAATTATGACGAATATTTCAGTTATAATAATTGTACTGAAGTCTAAACTAATTTAAAGAATAATATTTTTATAAACGCAATTTATAAAATAGCAATAGACGAAATAAATAAAAGTCATTATATCCATTGAAAGCCGTGCCCCAGGCTTTCGTGCAGTGTTTATTTGCGGTTTTATTATAATCAAATTACGTTGGAGTTTAGCCCCAAAACAGTTCTGCTAGCTTTGATTGAAAACAAGTTGAGCTGTGATACTTAATACGGTTTGCAAAACTTAAGATCAACAACAAGTTCCTCTTTTTTGGAAATTTCTCTACTCGCTTGCAACTTACAATAGAAAAAAGAAATAGCCAGGAGGCGATCGTTTCATTCCCAAGATGTGGTATGTATGAACTCACAAATTATATAATAATTATTTCAACGCCGTACCGTAGACACCTTATACACCGGCTGTGCTAATATTTCTCGGGAAAACGTCGATGAAAACCGGAATAATCTTGCGCCTGAAATCAAGTCTTCTTTAAACAAACTCTCGAACTGGGGCCGGCTAAACCTGGTCCATTTCAACCCCAAAAAGACTCAAGTTTGCTCGTTATCCGCTAATAAAACACCATTCGTCGTATCTCCACGATTAGAAAACATTCCGATAGCCGCCACAGCTAGTATCGGAATAATTGGAGTTGATATTTCGAGCCTCGTTCAGTTCCACGGTCAATTGGAAGGCAAAGTCAAATTGGCATCAAAAAAAGCTCGGTGTGCTCAGCACGGCAAGACGAGTATTTTACGTCGGCCCAACGCATAAATTCCGCCTCACATGAAGTACTGCTCTCATCTCTGGGCGGCATTTGATCGTATCCAACGCAGCTCGAAATAACGACAATCAAGCCCTTTCTGATCTACTTGATCCTTTGGCTTTGCGTAGAGATGTTGGATCACTCTGCATCTTCTACAATTTTCTACGGGGAATGTTCCGAGGAATTATTTGGATTAATCCCGGCTGCTAAATTTCACCTTCGGACATCTCGTCAAAATTCTAAGTTTCACCCGCACCACCTAGATGTACGAAAATCCACATCAGCGCGATTTTTTGCTGTCTCGCACAACCACTCTGTAGAACCAGCTTTCGCCGGCGGTTTTTGCCTCCCGGTGTTGCAGATGTCCATGGGCGGTGGTAGTCACTATCCATCAGATGAGCCTCCTGCCCGTTTGCCACCTATGACATAAAAAAATATATATTACAAAGATTCAAAAAAGGACCCTTTTTTCAAACCTTAGTCTTTAATGCGCGACATATAATCATTATTTAATTCATTTGTCAAATAAATATACCTACTATCATAGCTTGATGTGATGTTATGCTGACACCTTTACCGAAGTATCAGCAACAGCTTTACCTCAATGTTATGAATTTTGCCAAATATTATCTGAGCCACTATAATACAATACCGACATTTTCAGTCAATAACTTTAACATTTTTTTGCCAAAGGAACTGAATTAGCCGCAATATTAGAGTTTTATGTTTTATTTACTATATTGTCTTTATGTTATACTGGTAGCCGCCCGCGGTTCCGCTCGCTTCTTAGGCATGATCGTCAGGTTATAGGTATAAAAAGTAGCCTATGTCCTTTCTTGGATTTTCGAGTTTGCTTTATGAAGATATTTTTTTTTTGTATACCAAATTTTATCAATTTCCGTTCAGTGACCACCCTGAAAGAGAAAGTCTGAGTTACTTTCGGATTTAGTTTTATTATGGATCACCTTCTGTGACAATGTAATCCCAATCGAAAACAAACACGGTTTCCGTTCTCAAGGTCAATTTGTGCGGCACATATTATAGTACATAAGTGTGTGCGCAAGCACAAGTTCTATATTATAATCTGATGGGACGGCAATTCCGTGAAGATGAATTTTCACGTACTTTCTGACTCGGGAGTGTAAGCATCTTCTCTTTTATGGCACAGGTGAAAACGAGCAGGTGGCTCACCTGATGACTACCACCGTCCATGGACACGTGCAACATCTGGGGTTCATAGGAGCGTTACAGTCCTATAAGGAATTAACTCAAAGTAAAAAAGACTGTGATTTTTTCTATAAAATCTCAAAAACTCTTTCATAGTGCCGACCCTTGTTCGAACCCAGGACCTTAAAAGTCGACAAGACAGTCAACCTTAATTAATGTAAGTGCAATCGGTCAGTCAATCGGTGTTCTAGTTGCTATTGAGTACATTAGCCATTGTACTAACCTATTGTTGTAACTTTTTGTTTACTTTATAATGTTGGCAATAATGTATATATAACTTATAACTTTATAAAGAGCTATTTCTGACATTATCTCAATTCATAAGATAAACTTAGGTCTATAATGTATTATAAAAATATGTTAATGAGGCTATATCCGAGTTTCTTTTTGTTTCATTTCAAATCGGTAGACAGGTTTGTAAACGGCCCATCTGATGGTAAGTGATCGCCACCAACCTTGCGAACTAAGATGTTATATCCCTGATGCCTGAAATTACACTGAGTCACTTACTCTACAAACTCGAATAGAACATGAGGCGAAGAATTGGGTAGATTGTATGGTAGTACTTACTCAGACGGACTTGCCCTAAGCGCTACCACAAAAAAGTTTAATAGTGCCTTTACAGCAAAACGATCGCCAGGCGTTGTCTGCTATCTTATATAACCACTAATACCTTCTTAAAACGCGCTGCATCAGGTATAAGTTTCATATACATATATTGGTTTGGAAGTTTAACAATTAGGGAATTCAATATAACATAACTCTTAATTTCTAATGCCTGTAGATAACATTTTGCCTGTCAACCTTTCATTCATCTGTCTAATTATTTTTCCCTACAGGATTGTTTTAGAAGTAATCTCTCAAAGGAATAAGCATGCCTTTTAGGAACTCTCTTCCGTTCGTTAAACAAAAGTGTTGAATTAATTAATATATTTGCAATGTTCATGTTCTAATAAAGTACTATTCTATTCTTACATAATATTTGAGAAGTGCCTCTACAAGATTGCTGGGATCGTGGCAATTTCTCTAAAATGGTGTCAACCAAGCTATCAGATCTGGGTTGCCCGTAAAACGGCGGGAAAAATGTAAGAAAAGAAAATTAGAACAAGGCAACGGTTAATAAAAGTGAGAGACGAAAATATTTAGTCATTGTCAGCTTTATTTTTGTATATTACTTTAACCAACAAAGACAAAATGAATGTATGTAAAATTCTAAAAGCTAACACGGAACTTCGTAGTTGCACTAGAACGTAACCAAAAAGATTTAAACTAATGTGTTCTTGCAACATATACCCACTTTAATTAAGTCTTAAACCAAAATTTGTTACTCTCTCAGGATGTTGGAGTGCGAAGATAATGTATATTTTAACACTTTAATCTAGGTGCCTTATATATTTTTTTTATTAATTGATTTAAAAATATAAAATTTATACGCTTCACTTCAGTTTCACTAGCATATTTAAAAACAACGATAGGTCAATGAACCTCATTATATAACTTCTTTGGTTAGGTACATATCATAACATATCGAATAGACTTCCCCAGCTTATTACTATTCATGTCTACGAGCCTCAAACCTATAAAGTTTGTAATTCATGCAAACTATAAACTAGTACGTCATCCTTTCAGACTCAATATAAAATAGCTCAACAATACTTTAAGTAATATAAAATTGAAATTACTTGCGAGGGAATACTTAGGAATATGATGCGGATACAGCTTTTAAGTTGAGTGTGCAGAATATTGTGTGTGTGAATCGTGCCTCGTAGTTTCACAGTTACTATTATATAATTGGTTCTGTAAATATCGCCTGGTGTCTTTTTAATAAAAACAATCAAAGGTCAAGTGACATACATTGAATTTCCTCTGTGTTAATAAAGATATGTATATGCATATGGTTCAAGCTAGTCCAAAAGCATTTGCTTGCACAGAATCCGTTACGCATCCTCCACTTGACGTGTCCTCTAGGAAAATATTTTTTTATTGTATAAGTAACAATAATGAGACTATGAAAAACGATTGCGTTTGACATTCAATTAAATGTCGTCATTCAATGAACGCGCTAGGCATACAAACAAATCGCAAATTCAACCAGATGACTGCGACATATATTTAATAAAAGGCTGATAAAATAATGAAAATATTATGTATTTATATTATTTATTTATTTCAATTATTTCAAAATTTATATAGTTTGGTTTATATTTTTGAAATTCAATGTGGTTTATACCTTTAAAGACGTATCACTTCGAATGATACCTATATCAATTGTTAATTTTTAGTTTTTAGTTATAAGGATTTTGAAAAAATATTGTTCACACTCGCCACCTCCCACAGGTATGGCATTATCAGACTTCTATTTATGATCATACAGGGAACTGTTAAAAAAAGTTTCAGGGTGGTACAAATCGTTTGGCGAAAAAAAAAAAATTACTCCTTTGCCGTGGTATTGCGGCCATTGGGAACTGTCGGAAAAGTATGGCAAGGTGATTTTCGTGAATGGCTACTCGACGATGATTAACTATGCAAAAATTAGCCTGGTAAAAATGGTTGAATTGTTTTATTTAAATTAATGCAATAGCGTCGGTATGGCGGGCTGTAAGTCACACCCCAGAAGTATGGCATTACGCTACCGCCTCCTTCTTTTTTTTCGACTATCTGAAAATACAAGCATTTTTGTGGAACAAGTCGTTCAACACTCGTTATTTATCCGACGCGTTCGATTAACGCCCACGCGATTGGGCCGCCGGTGCGAGCGCTATGACCATCATTTTCCTTTTTGCCTTTACGTAATTAGACCCCTGAAGAACCGCCATACTGGTACAAATGACCTACTATTTTGTGTCATCATCTTCCTGTCTATTACCCAACTATTGTACGTTGAATTATGAGCGAACGTTGTCCGATTCCAGCGCATACTTGAATAGTACTATGTCACAAACAATAACTTAATTGTACGACGTCAGCTGTACAAAGTTTGAAGTTAATTGGATGAACGATACACGAACGCATAGAATATGCAAAAATAAATACCTGGGGAATTGTTTAGAGAGACTTAATACTAACAGGATATTATCTTCCGAGTTTATTACGATCATTGTACGCATGCCTTCTCAAAATTTATTTAAATATAGAGGTGAAGAAATACTTATAATTTTAGGCAATAAAAATATAATATATTTTACAAATGTTATGTTAGTTTTGAGTCTTAATCCGTATCTTTATGTAAGTTTGTGCTAGTTTAAGGTTTTATTATTAATTTATTATAGTATATTACTTTTTTATTGCTATTCAATAGTGTTGTAAATACCTGTCACTACAGGTAATTACATCAACGTTGCAGAACTATCGATAGTTTGACTATCGATAGTTGACCTCGAAAACTATTCAGGATATCGATAATACTATTGATAGTATCGTATTGATCGATACAATCGATATTATCGATAGTATCGATAGCTCTCCGTGAGCAATACTATCGATAGTGGCAATACTATCGATACTATCGATAGTATCGCTAGCTCTCTGTAAGCAATACTATTGGTAGTAGCGATACTATTACTACTATCGATAGTATCGATAGTTTTAGACTATCGATAGTTTTAGACTATCGATAGCCAGCGATTTCTTTATAGTATTCGTTTTTTAATGTAAGTAATGTATTCGTAATATATTCTAATCGCTACACTCAAGATTACTACAAAAAAGTTTCATTGTAATGCCACCGTCCTCCTAAAAGTTTTTTTAATGTTATGAGTATTTATAATGTTTATTCATAAATCAAACACAAAAAAATATTGACAACATCTTAATTCTAAAAACAAATATTGTGGTAAATTTAATTTCATTTATTTAAATATACACTACAGTTGGCCTACTAAATTACTTATCTTGAGAAAGTAATACTATCGGAAATTACTAGCTATCGATAGCACATATAGATAAAACTATCGATACTATCGATAGTTTAGGTCAAAAGTAATGGTTTTTGCAAAACTATCCATAGTATCAATAGTATTGCTCATGGGAAGCTATCGATAGTATTGACACGTGACAATACTATCGATAGTATCGCTTACACCTTATCTACTATAATATTAATTATTTATAATATTAATTATGAGCGCTATGACCATCATTTTCCTTTTTGCCTTTACGTAATTAGACCCCTGAAGAACCGCCATACTGGTACAAATGACCTACTATTTTGTGTCATCATCTTCCGGTCTATTACCCAACTATTGTACGTTGAATTATGAGCGAAAGATGTCCGATTCAAAAATGCTTGTATTTTCAGATAGTCGAAAAAAAAAGAAGTAGGCGGTAGCGTAATGCCATACTTTTCGGGTGTGACTTACAGCCCGCCATACCGATAATAAAAATAGTAAATAATTAATAAATAATAATATTATAATAATAATTTATAATATTAATAATTAATGCGCCATATCGATAGTCTATCGATAGTGGACTATAGATATGCAACAATAATGTACATCACTA
Source organism: Vanessa tameamea (assembly GCF_037043105.1). Lineage (NCBI taxonomy): Eukaryota > Metazoa > Arthropoda > Insecta > Lepidoptera > Nymphalidae > Vanessa > Vanessa tameamea. The sequence continues at coordinate 8,827,215 of NC_087341.1, read as the reverse complement.
ATACTACACCACTGTATATAATGCATCAGTCTGTGTACTTTTGACTGCATTGTTTTTGTGAATATGCCGATGGTGTTTCAAATAAATAAATAATTGTTATAACAAAACAATTATGGCTGTAATATTACAGTTTTTTTTTTATTTAAGTATAATGATCATTTAACAAGGATTTCGTACAATTGTTTTAAATTGCTTGTTACACTTAAATATTATTAAACCTTTATATCGTGTTATAGAAAAACCAAAACATACATTCACACCTTAGCTTCATCTATGTTTGTTAATATTTATATCTATATCTGCCATTTATCTGCTAACTTTATGTTAATCAAAACATACCTACACGATACAGATACAATAGCAATGATATAAAAACAAATGATGCCAGCAACTATTACGCCAGTAAAAAACTTATGACAGTAATAATTCTTGTTTATTAAAACTTTTATCATCGCTTGTTTTATTACACAATACCGGATACAAAATTATACAAATAATAATCTCTCACTTAAAGTTAAAACTAATAATTTCTTGATTAAATTATAATATTATAAAACTATATATATTGAACGAAATGGGCTTAATTCATGATTTTGTGAATCGGAAAAGGAACTTGCCTATAATTATACTTGCCAAAATACTTTCCAATTTTATCTCAAATAATTAATAATTAATGAGAGATAACTTAAAAATAAACCATTCCACATGATTTTGAATTTATATGAATATTTTTCAACAACCCATTTGAAAATATTGTTCGTCATAAATTAATAAGATTAAAATTGTTAAAATGAATTCTAAAATCGAGTTGCACATGCTTCGTTGGACTTAAAATATGAAATATTTGCAATACTTAAGGCGTCTCATGATAATTTATTTAAAAGAATAATGGAATGTCATTTTCCAATAAACAGGAGAAAGAGTAATATAAAATAGTCTGCGTGCGTGTACTATATAATACCTGGTTGAACGATAAAGAAGATAATCTATTGTAGCTTTTATACGTGTAGTGACAAAGAAAGAATACAATCTACTACCCCTCTCTCCCGTGGGTATCGTAAAATTCGACCGAGTAATATCTGAGTGACCATCTCCTCGTCTGTTGGTAGGGCCTCATTATCCGTTCCCTTCCCTTCTTCATTTTGGTGGTACATGTTGATTTGGTTCATTAGTGTTTTTGGGGATTTCAATACTCACCATTAATCGTGGTTGAACTCCCTCAAAACACAATGCTGGAAGAACTGCTCATGCTTTCACTTATAACTTAATCCAACTGGTTGATCAGCCCAACAGGATCTCTGATATAGACGGGCAAGCGCCTTGTATACTGGACCTTCTGCTAACTTCTCAACCGGTAGAGTATCAGGTTGAGGTTCAGGCTCCTCTTGGTGCCACAGACCAAGCTGCTGCCACCAACGGTAGGTAAACGTCGCCTTTGGCACTATAAGTCGGCTAACTAGGACGGTATGTCCGATTACTTTGCGTCCTCGTTCGTTCGGTTCGTTTTGGTCGAACGTTCATTCAGAGGGGACGACCCGAAGGCTAGCGCTGTTGTTGCTGATAAGATCTTGTTGTGGAAGGAATACTACATTTATAACTCATTATTAGGGCTACTCGTCCTGACTTTATGAACATTTAAACAAAACCCAACGCAAAAAGTGTTTTTTTTACACTATGTAGAGACAAAGAATTCGAAACTTCAAAACGCTATAAATCTCAATTTGAATTACGAATGTTATAAATGGCGATATTATAAGTTATATACCAAAAACAGCAATGTTTCAAAGTTGCAATAAGTTAATTATACAAAATGTATCAAGACAAGTAACAAGCTGCGAGTGCTGTCAACAATTAAATTAGACTGTGAAATTATTGCAGTAAACTATTTCCCCGTCAGTAACATTTTAATTAAGTTCCCATTATTATGAAAGTTTTATTTAAATTTAATTTTTTTAAGATTGACATGCACGCTAATGACAAAGTACAATAATAGTTCCGCAACTTTGTATTCAATTGACCGATATCAAATTTGCCGAATCGTTTTTTTCAGCTATTTTCATCGTATTATGTTTAAGGCATTCTTTTTTTTAGGTAAAGGTGCTTATATTGAAATGATTTTTCTTCTTCAAAAAAATCGCACGGTCGAGTCGAGTCGATTTATAATTTAGGTGCCATAACTATTAAAGATAATTCGTAATATGACAGTTGTATCACAGTAGATATATTTACTAAAAAATATAAATATAATATATGTAATAATAGTAATCAACATACAAAAAAATTGACGTAGATTCAATAAATAAAATAAATAAAATTAAAATATTCACCCAAAGGTTTTGCCGTAATAAAATTAATAATAAAGTTTTTAGAGGAAGCTATTCGCTACCGCTATTGAGTTAGCGCTAAACAAACATTAATTAGTGATTAAAAATAATCTTATTACAAGTCGAGAGACGACATGGCCCAGTCGTAAGAATGCGTCCATTGTAACTGATGATTACGGGTTCAAACCCAGACAATGTTTATAGTCTATATCGTACTCGGCGGCTGATGAAAACATCGTGAGGAGTTGCAATTAGACACATGTAGGTTGCATGTATCTAATTGCAACTTTGCCACATGTGTAGCACATCCACCGACTTGGACACTGTATTGGAGCAGCAACGTTGGAATAAGCTACAAACTATCTCTTCCATGGGAGGAGAGGCATTATCTCAGCAGTGGGTCAATTACAGCCTACTTTACTCTTTGTTTTTCCATAACTAGGTAAGCCAATAGCCTTTTTAAATATAATATATTCTGAAATGGAGTAATAAATGTATTTCAGAATATATTATGTTATATTTGAATGATTATTGGATTTCGTGTAAAAAATACCAATTGTAATATGATAGCAATTTGTATTAAAAAATAAATATTAACTACAAAGCTTTTTCTTCGTAGAATCCGTATTCAGAACCGGCGTTAGTACTCAATTATTCAAAAGTACTGATAAAAAGAATATCATTTGAATAAAAATATCGTTGCGTTGATTGATTGCCTCGGAAAACACGTAAAGCCGCTCAGCCTGTGCCTGACCTTTCTTCGGACGACTCGTGCACAAATCGGTACTCACGAACAATGCGAGTGTGAGAATAAAGTATCCGCCTGTGTCTTCGCACATACTTGTGTTGTATATAATCTAGTCTCTATTGAAAATAGTTAGCGCGGCTGAAACTGGTCAGGATAATACCAATATAAATAAATAAATAAATACTACTATTTGTAATACTTTCAAAAATATATTGTTTTAATGTTTCTACCATTGTAATATTATTTAATGTGAAGTTCTCTCTGGATAAGTTGATTTATTTTTGTCGAGTGAAAGTTGTCACATCCTTATAAACGACTCGTCGCCTCATACACGAAATACTTTATGCAAATACTTGAATAAAGACGATAGGGGGCCTTCCCTCTGTAGCAAAATATACGCTCTGGTTAGGTTCATCAATCAATATTACTTACGCATAAACTTACTGAGTCAAAGGTATTCCTACAATTGAATATTTTCATTCTATTTACAAATAATTATAGTATCTGCAAAAAAATAATCTCCCGTTAAATAATTTAAAAGAAAACCTAAATACTTCTTTTTTCAATATTAGTTAAATTATGATATACTCATGTACAATTTAGTTTAAATAATTAAAATGAATTCAAATTATATTTTAATGGGAAACTGTTCCAGAAGCATAATGACGGGACTAAACTTATGGGAAAACATGACCTGTTTCATTACATTGTAAATTTTTTTTGCCTTAAATACAAAATACGAATTCTTCCAAGTAATGCTTACTAATCTACGGAAACATTTTCGAATTACGTAAGCAGTAACGCACTTGAATGGTATTTATTTATTATTATATATTGCTTTTTTTTTGGCTTTCTAGTAGCTTCTACATTTCATAAAATATTTTATAATAATTAGTTATTTAATATTGGTGACACACCATTGATTTATATTTCCTTTATATTACAAAGAGGTAAGATAAAGCAGGTTTAAGCGATAAAAGTAAATTGAAAGGTTTGTATAAAAATTAAATATTACAATCGACTATTCACTAAAACATTTAAAATAAATACCGCCGGACACTGAATAACAAGTTTCAGTTATATATCAACAAAATATAATGAAATCATCATCAAGAATGCAAGTGACAGTTACAAACTTGTTACCACCATCACAACCCAAGATGGATGCCCCTTTCTTTTACTAAGTCTGAAAGGTGACGTCATTTCCTTGGCCACGTCACTCAGTTTTCGTTCTACAATAATATATTATTTTAAGCAATATATAATTTGTAGTATAATGAAAAAAATACTGGCATGAAATATATGGTGTATACCGGTTAGTAAAAAAATGCAAGTTTTGATGAACTCAAAATTGGTAAGCTTTAAAATGCTTCAACATTATAATTTTTCCAATAATTTCGTTAATTTTAAATAATATACGAAAGTGCTGACGAACCGGTTAGATTCTTACGGATACAATATTTCAGTATTCTAGAATATTTTTATTAGAGAACTTTTAGAATTCCGAGAACTTTTTTCAATCTTGAAATCATATATGGAAGAAACTTGACACAAACTTGACAGAAACTTGAAACATTTGCACATATTTATATATTTCATATATCTGCATATATAGTCTACAGCTGAGCCATCCCAGTTTTAAAACCGTCATCATTGAACCCCATCTTTCAGCGGTTAATTGGAAAAGAAAGAGTTGGGGCTTAAGCTTACTGCGTACCAAATGTCATCAAAATTTGATGCCTGGTTTTGATAATATAACAGACAGACAGACTGAGCTATTTTCATATTTATAACCTTCGTAAATAATTAATTTTTTTTTCTGTGCATACGTCATGCAGCAATAACTGGTTGAGTTTGAATTATAATTTGAATTTCTTTATTCTGATTTAAAATTCGATTTTGTCTGTGAAATGTATAATTTTATTTAACACATTAAAATAAGTGAATCATTTTGTAATCTGTCAAAACTTTTGGTAACGTTTTTTTTATTATCTGTGATAGATTGTAGTTCGGAATAAAAAGTAAAATACATTGTGCAACAGAATTTTTTTATGTTATTTATAAAGAATATCGATTCCATTGATACTAAAGAAAGTGAAAATTTTTACACGGTTTTTTTATGTTAGACTAGCTGTGCCCGCGAGTTCGTGCGCGTTGTTTGAATTTTCAGTTATTTGGATATTGTAGCGTGATTTTATTTTTATTCTATATATATGTAATTCTAAAATAAAAGTAGTCTAAGTTACTCCTTATTACATCCGCTATCTGCCAGTGAAAGTCTCGTCGAAATCGGTTCATCGGTTCCAGAGATTAGCCGGAACAAACAGACAGACAGACAAAAATTGTAAAAAATGTTATTTTGGTATATGTACCGTGTATACATACATATGCATTTAGTAAAAATGGGTTATTTTAATATTACAAGCAGACACTTCAATTTTATTATATGTATAGATAACTATTTATTGCATAAAAAAATAAATCGTGTGAATAATGATGAATTAAGAATTTCGTTCGTCGTTCTTGATGCAAATCCCGAGTCATGCCTGTAAAAATGCTATTGAATTTTTAAATCAAGAAATTCCCATTAGCATCTCGGATTTATTAAACTGTTTAGTGGATCAATGTCCAGACTAGTAAGACCTTTGGCCTTACTGATCTCGTCAGTCCTGTCGGATTATCTTCAGTCATACTATGAGAGTAACAGAATTTACAATGAACCTGAGTTTGCTCACAAAATATCCCCTAGATAGAATCTTTGAAATGTGCTGCTCCAGTCAGATATTATTAAGGAGAATACGATAATGGTTAACTCAATTTGTCTTTCTTAGATATCGTTGTGCTCCCAGTGGTCGAATTCTATAATCATTATTGACAATTATTGGAAAATATATATTTGAGAAAAAATGCACTGAATCATTTTATCTTTGCCTATTATATTAATATATAAATTTACTGATACAGATAAAATATCTAAATTAAAAGGATTTATTTATTATGATTAGTTATACTTAACTCAGCAGTAAGTTTCGAAATATACCTAAAAATAATTGTTAATCTACGAAGACGAAAGCTTCAAGTAAATAGTTTGTTTTATGTCTAGTATTCAAACTCATTCGCGCGATATAATACAATTGTGTTAGCGTTGAAAACGAGCGACACGGAAGAAAGTTTTTACGTGGAAATACTTTGAATGATTAAAATCATATATTCTATGGAGGAATTTATGTAGGATTAATGTAATTTATTATGTGATTAGAATTTATACGGAACCTCATACTCATATTTTTATTCCATTTAAGATGTAATCTAGTCAAATCATTCGATTGCTGTAATTCTACTATAATTATATATTTATATTAATAAATCTTTATAATTTACTATTTATTTATGAAAAATATTTCCTTGCATCTATTGTATTTCACCTTCAATTTATTAAAATGTAAAGCTTGCAAACGAATACTATTTGTATATATTTAGAAAAATCAAAGTAATGTCAAAATACACGATAATATCTAATTAACTAACTTAACTTTTTAAGAAATTACTCAAAAAAATAAAGACAATATTCATACGTGGCGTTCATACTGCCAATGACAACACACGTAATGTCAAAGTTAAATATCAATAACGTGTATTTTGACATTTCTTTGTTTTTATATATATATATATATATATATATGTATATCCTGTACAAGTTATCCTGATCTTTTTGACAGATGTAAATTTTTCTGATCGACATAACTTTGCAATGAACGAACATATTGTTTTCTTAATTTGATGATTTTAAAAATTTTAAAAATATTAGAAAATACATATAATACAAAAGTTCCTAAAGATTCGAGCGTTATCCGATAATTTTAAGACTTTTCTATTATATATTATTGCTTCAAAGTAAAATTTAAATAAAAACACTGAAAATAATAGACGCTTGTACAATATTACATCGGTCGGACGGTAGGGACGCGAATAATATGCAGTAACTGCTACAAATATCGATTCCAAAAATCCTTATTAAAGATTATTGTTAAGTTATTGTTACGAACAGGGATCCTTTTGGTTGGAGTCTCTTTGGCTAGTGGTTGGGGTCTCTTTAGCTGGTATAACTCTTTTTAGAAAAATAACATTAAAAAAAATGAATTCTAATTTGAATTACGCATTCCATCGTTCCATCGACTGTTATATATTATGTTATATTTTCTGTTTCTCATCACTGGCCGTCTGTCAAAAAGATCAAGCTAACTTGAACAGGGTATAATAATGACTAATGAAATAACCATAAATTATTATGGTTATTTCATTATATATTAATATAGTACATAATTTAATCACACACTTCGATTAGATTTACATAATATTCTATCCGCTCAGTCACCTCGGCTCCACTCTTTCTAATTTAACTTTAAAATTGAACTGAGTTGAAAAACCAAAGCAATTGCATTGTATTTTGCTAACTTTCCAACCATGATTCATAACTTTTTTAAATTTTAAATTTTTAGACAAATATTTACAACCTATTTAAAAAATTTGCTTTTACGTATATTAGTTACCGCTACGAACTATAAAATATTAATCACAAGCTTAATTAAAATTATTATTAAGGTAGTATTAAGGTTATTAGAAACCACAGTAACCTTGATAAATCTAACCTTTCTTAATTAATTTATGTTTTTAATTAGAGACAGTCAGTGCTACTTTAGGTATATTTGAATAGTGCCTTAATGTATATTATTATTATTTATATTTATTTTTTTCAAATCTCCATGTACACCGGTAAGTAATGATCACGGACCAAAGTCAAGTGAGCATCATCTGAGTCCTAATCTAAAATTTTAATTATTACGATGGTTTGGCAATGTTATATTATCATTATCTGATTGCATAAATTCTCGTACTATCCTACATGTGTTCAGTATTGCAGCTTTCTGTAATTGAATAAATGTATGTGAAGGTAAGTCAAGCGCTTTAAGTGACTGATGATGTTGTTGCGGGATGATGCCTGTAGTAGAAAGAACTCTCGGTACTATAGTTACTATTTGTAAATGCCAATTTATTGTTATTTCATCTTTTAATTCTGTGTATTTTGCTAATTTTTCGGATATGGTATTCTGTAAATTATGAGTATTTGGTATTGCAATATCAGTAATGTAGCCAGTTTTATTTATTTTATTTATAACAGTGATGTCAGGTCTATTGTAAGGTATTGTTTTGTCGGTTAAAATTGCTCTGTCAAAATATAGTCTGTAGGTTTGATTTTCTAAAATTATTTGGGGTTTATATTTGTAATAAGCTGTACGATTCTTGGGATCTATAAGTTTAAATTTTAAAGCTAGTTTTTGTTGTATTATATATGCAACCTGATCATACCTATGCTTGTAGTCAGTTTGAACTATTGTTTTACATGCACCAGTAATGTGTTGTATGGTTCCAGAAGAACTATTGCATAGCCTACACATGTCTGACGGTAAGGTGGAATTTTTCATAATATATTTTTGATAGTTGCGGGTCTCAATAACCTGATCCTGTATTGCTATAATAAAGCCATCCGTCTCAGGGAAGAGCACACCATGATTGAGCCATTCGTTCGACGCTAATTTGTCGACGTTAGGTAGGTTCAAATCCTGATAGTGTCTTCCGTGCAGAGACTTTCGGGCCCATTCGTTCATTTTCATTTGTCTGTCAGTCAAAATTTCATTTCTCTGTATATTATTGTCTTATTATTATTATAAGATAATATTATTATATTTTTTACTTTATTTTAACTATAAATTTCGATGTTTCACATCTACCAGTCGTGTCGTGACCTTTTATTAATATTCAATTATTTAGTATTTTTATGTATGGTTACAGCTAAAAGCTCTTTTAATAAGCTGTTATTTATTTTAGAAATTATTTAGTAGTATAAATATATATTCATTCGTTCATTTATTTCTTCAGAAGAGTTATTTAGCGGATCACGTGTTCTCGTAATTCAAACGGTTCGTTACTACGACCGGGTGCACTTGACAATCTTGTCACTCGATGTCATGCTTCAAAGGTTTTATTTACGACCGATTAGAGTGGACAAATAAATTCTACGTTTTAAGGCCAATAAAATACATGTCTTTATTTTACAAGCATCTGTAAGAGTTTAAAAATGTGGGGCACCTAAAGATAGTTTTCTAAATAATGTTAAATTTATTATAAGTCAATAAAACATAGGAAATAATAAGTTTGGTTTTTTCTTAATTTCAAAATATGAAAGCAATAATTATATTCAGTTAGAAATCATATTGAAGAAAATAATATTAATATACATAAGTAAACTTAATTATCTTATACAAACGTCAATTTACTTACATTTTAGCCGACACTGCTATTATACTGTATGGGTTCTAAACACAGTTATTATATATTTTCGCAGCAAAAGTTACCTAATGACCGCGCTGGTTATTAAAATTTAGTTAAAAATCAAGTCAATCACGGTCATTGACATCCTTCCAAAGTTTTGGACACTACAAGCTTCATTGTTGGTTCTAACAGCATCTACGTTCAGATGATCAGATAGCTCAATGTTACTCAACTACACATTATTTTAATGTTCCCCTCTTAATAACATGTCTATTTCAGTAGTTATTAGATCTCCGTTTATATAGCCAGCTTAATATCACGTATGAATAATTTCAGTGATTTTCAAGATTCCTGATAACTCAAAAGTCAGAAATCTTTATTCAATAAAGAACTTACAACTTAAATTAAACTTACTTATTGACTGTCTAAAATTAACTGAATCTAGTTAGTACTACATCGGAAAGAAAAAAAGAAATATCTCCGAACTCTAAAATCATCTTTAAATATTTATGCTATAATATGTAATTTTATAACCGATGCTTGGTTTTTTCATTTGAACCATCACACCCGACCCAAATGTTTTCGACCTGTCTTCCTAAGTTGGTTCAATCCAATTATAACGTTTATCTAAGGTAAATGTATTCCGTAACGACTTCGAAAGCGACGCGAAGCCATTATCAGCAGCTGTTTTCAGTGTAATTTGCTTACGATGAATGATGAATCCATATAAAATTCTTAGATAGATCAATTTTCATAACAACATTTTGTGTCATATATGAGGTATTTCACGTCACCGCACCGTACTTATAGGTACGTTATTGTGTTGCGGTTGCGTTTTGGTTAATGAACAGTTCGATTGCTTTAATAAATTATATTTTTTTGACAACACACATCGTGACTGTTTTTTTTTATTAATAGCTTGAATTGAACACGTTTAAATCACGAAAATTAAAAATATTTACTAAGAAATTAAATGTATTTTTTTTGTTGTAATGTCTATCTGAAACATCCACTTAAATGCACTTATCTCCATTAATATTTATTAGTACATTGTTTAGCGCAATCTAGTAAATAAAGGGAAGTTGGCCTTTTAAAAGTGTTTAAAGTTTTGTATAAAAAACAAATACGGTAGCTTTAAGCGTAACAATACACTGCAATTTCATTTTTATTCTTTAGTTTTTCGAACGGATACAAAATAATTTGTTGTATTGTCGTCAGTGTCACGTGAACTTATCGAATAGAATTTGTGAGTGATCGAGTCTAGTACCTAACGTTTTGTTCGTTGGCTCTGAAAAAACAATTGTATATAGTTTGCGAGGGATGACATTCATTTTTTCGTTATAGGATATTGTTAAAAGATAAAACAAAAATCATTTATAATCTAAAAATAGTAATTTAATTGCGAAGTTTTGATTTGAAAACGTATTAATAAAATTTAATAGACTAAGCGTAATATTATGCATATAGGAGATTACATAGTCATATTAAAGAGGACTAAAAATAATGAATAATCATTGCCTTGCTGTTGTCTATACTATTATACAAAGATGAAAAATTTGCCTCAGCAGGTCTAAGTTACATTTGAACTATAAAGATGAGGCTATATAACGTTACAGTTTGGCCTACGGTTGCTGAGCAGTCACGTTCAACGCGGTTAAAAATGCGCACAGGAATAATACGTAAGATATCTAACTTATTGTTCTAAAAAGGGTCACACTATCAGAACCTAAGGATTACCTAAAACTTAACCTTAACCTAGCCATCCTGGGGACAAGGTTAGGTTGCCTACCTATATACTTACCAGGTAGATTGGTAGGTAACCTAACCTTCCATAACTCTTAGGTAGCTAAGCCACCATTTTTGGTCTGAAAGATAATTGCAAACCTTGATTAATTACTAAAACTATTACGTAATAAATATAATGTATCAAAAAAATTACGTCAATTGTATACAAAGAAAATGTGTGCGTCGTATTGTCATTAGTATAGTTGTAAGGCGTTCTCTATATTTTATCGCCGGAAGCGAGACACAAGCGCCAATCGGTGGCGAGCAGTCGACGTGCTTTCATTTCAGTAGTTAAGAGAACGTTGGCTGCGACACTACCTGCTTAGAAATTGCGTTTTAACGCTCTTTGTTTAGTGTCTTATTGTATTTTTTTATTAATTTCGACGTCGAATCTCTATTTAATTTTAAACGATAGCTACGTACGCCCGACTATGTAGTCGGAAGACGTAGATTGTATTACATTTCTGACAAAATATCCTACATAAGTATAAACATAATTTTATATGAATAGTAAACTTACTCTACAAATATAAATCTCGACCCGTTGGACTATCGTTACAACCACTCCTAGTCGATACTTCTATAGCAATCTATGTAAATATTACAGCTCAGACAGTTTAGTTATAACATCATATCTTTAAATTAGGTTTTCGAGGATAGTTTCAAGATATAATATATAATACATTATAAATCGAATTTAAAAGACTTTGAATATAATTCACCTTAACTGTGTAAGATAATGTAAGTTCTGGATATTTTTATGATATCAGTAGGAGGGCGAGCAAATGGCCCATCTGATGGTAAGTGGTTACCACCACCAATGCGCTACTAAACTCGGGAACTAAGATGTTATGTCCCTTGTGCCTGTAGTTACACTGGCTCACGCATCCTTCAAACCGGAACACAACAATACTGAGTACTGCTGTTTGGCGGTAGAACATCTGATGAGTAGGTGGTACCTACCCAGACGGGCTTGCACAAAGGCCTACCACCAAGAATGATTATAGGGCCATAGGTACTATATAATATTTCCAAAGCTTTAAATATACAAAACAACTTCACTTGGGCGACTAGCGTAAAAGCTGTTATAATATTGCAATAGCACAAAACAGCGTATTTTAGGAAAACGTGGATAAGCTTTAGGATATTTTCATTCTGATCACGTATCATCCACTGTTTATGTATATTTAGATAATCTTGGTTTGCCTTTGTGATCGATCAACTTCGTGTTGTACATTTGAAAGTGTTTCATGACTATTTGAAAACATCATATGTTCAGTATTGAGGAATACCAAAACTGCGAAAAGATTTACTTGTCGATCTGTTTGTGATGTTTTGAGAACGATTGATTTGATTTTAATTTTAACTCGACAGGTCAAGCTAACTGGCACTAAGGGTCGACACAAATGACTTTTTTCTTCCAAGTAATGTAAGAATTGGCGCTAGGGTAACTACAGATATTATACAATAAATAACTCGTACATTTTCTAGTTGGTAGAAACAAAGAGCCCGAAACGACTGTTGTCTAAAGTGGCTATCTTGCTATAGAAAAGTAGTTAATTTTAGTCTTAATATTTTATACTTGAATTTTATTTTACTGTATTTGAATATAAAAATAATGCACAAAATATGGAAAAAATGTATTCTCACAGCTTTATTGATTACATTTCAGTATCGTGTTTTAGTAATATACCATCATTGTATATGTATGTATAACTGTGAAAAATATCTCAACTTCTTACCGTCTTATTATTAATCGTAACAATGCACATTATTACATATTATTTTATATGCATGCGTAATAACTTAATAGTTTTAATTATTTAACGGTTCATTTGAAATGAGAACACAGGAATTTTACTTTGTGAGTTTATGAGGGTTACTAAACCAAGAAGGTTTTTAAATGATTTATAGCAGCGGTTCTCAGTGACCGTTATTTGTTACAGATGAAAGGGACCACGGACAAATTCACTTCGGAGTATTATACAACATTGCAAAGAATAACAGCGATGGAAACGATTTGAATAAAAATGCGTACGCTTTGGTTGTGGTGTAACGTGTCTTCAAACTAAATCTCTCTCTCTGGATACATTGAGGTGGATCTTTCTTCATTTGGCATGTATCAATTTTTACTTGTTTTTGTTTTCATATATATTTTTTTTATGTTATAGGGGAAAACGAGCAGGAGGTTCACCTGATGGAAAGTGATTACCACCGCCCATGGACATCTGCAACACCAGGGGGTCGCAGGTGCGTAGCCAGCCTTTTAGGAAGGAGTACGCTCTTTTTTTAATTTTCAAATTATATTTATGTTCTCAAATTATATAAAACAAAGGCAGAAAGAGTGCGCAGCACATTATAGTGAAGCAACAAAATGAAATACTAATTCTTGATAGTGCGAAAAAAGGCGTCTTTTTGTTATTACCTACTTCAAAACTATTGTCATTTTAATTAATAATTATCGATGTATTAACAAATTGTTTATTACACACACTAGCGGGAATTAGCATTCACTTTTGATTCTGTAGTCGCATTTGTTGATTCACTACAATGCAACGCACGCTCCATTTACCTTTTGTTTTAGAATCTGAGCTTATGTTGCTATTCCTTACTATATTAACAAAATAGGTATATATCTACTATTAATAATTCATTTTAGAATATTATTTTATTATGTTTAATTATGTTCGAAACTGCGATAATAGTTTAAGGTAATGTGATATTTATACAAGGTTCATTGACATGATCGAGTTCGCCGAACCAGTTGGATAGCAGCTGCAGTACAATCACAGACTCAAGATTTTTTCTACAGAGTTAGTAAGAATTTGGAAACAGATTTTAAGATAGGATGTTTACAAGTTTCATTTATTCATTAGAAATTTTCCTGTAGCTGTTGCTTTAACATTTTATGGAACGACAGCTGCACATAAAAATCGGTAATGGTCTCATTTTGAAGAGCTCCAGCCGTAGATTTGCAGAAAATTAAAGAGGATACTTGATTGCAATTTACTGCAATTAATTAATTATTTGTTAAATTGTTACAATTTAACAAATAATTAATTTTAGAGAGAGGAAAACAGGTACTGGACGGTCAGAGAGCGGTACTACGGCTGTATAAGAATAAAATGAAAACGTAAACAAAATTAAATTAAATTTTTATTAACAAAACTTAAATTCTAACTGAACTAATGTATACAATTTGACATCAAAAAAATTATTTAAAAAAAGTTTCATAATTTTGGCGCCAAATTTAGATGAGTGATTTTTAATTTACAAAATTATATTAAAATGAAATCAAAACAAAAAGCCTGTCAAAGGTTACGAAACTACTAGTACACTAGTAAACAAATATTTTGCTAAAATGGTACGAACAGAATATTTTCACGGAAGAACTAGATAGTTTAGATATAACGATAATCATATGAGTCAGAGACAGTCTGACATTATTGAAATATTTGGCTAACACAGTACAAAGGGAAAATCTTATCTGTATATGACGGAGATCTTATCAGACTGTGGTAATTATAGTATTAAAATTAATTATCAAACTGAAGATGTTTCGAGACTATTTGACGAAGTTAATTATTTTATAAGGTATGTATACATGTAGCAAAACCTTTTTATACAAAAGCTGAAATATTGCCCCAAATAGTCACAAGCTATTTCTGGTTATTGCCGTACTTGTACTCTTCGTAATAACTGTCTTGAAAATTACGTGTTTAAAGATTTTAAAACAGTGTTAAAATTAATATATATTTTATCATCGCATAAATAGTAAATAATTAGGATTAAAATGGTATTACTGTTATTGGTTGATCGTTATCATACTTCTATTACTTACATTATAATAATCATATTATGCTACTGCTTAAATTAAATAATTGTTATTTATGAATAAAGTAACTAAATATATTAATGTATTTCTTTCAAATTAAACGTAATAATGTTATATTTAATACTATTCGAATTAATCTCGCTGACATGTTAGTTTCAGAGCAATTCGGAGAACTTGGATAACGATATTATTATTTTTAATTAAATACTACACCCTAAGAGTAGATATAGTTTCATTGTGGCACTAAAATAATAATTCCAAACCCCATAATGGCATGGGCATTGTTCATTTAACACAGATTTTCTACCAATATATCCATCCACAGCTCCAACAGCCCTTTAATTTTGCCGTCTTTCTATCCATTAGATTCATCCGTCCAACTCATCCTCAAACCTATATACTGATACATAAACATTAGAATCTATGTGTCTCACACCGAGCATTTATCATCTCTGCATATGATAGATTGTTAAATTTAATAAAAGCATTATATAGTTATATTGTTCGGAAACAACTATTGAAAACGGTTTAAGTGCTTCATTTAGGGTACGTCTGAAGCACCTTAGGCTACGATATGTTTGTACTGTACCGAATAAACTCACATGTATTTGTGAAATTAAATAAAAAAAGAAGGAATTCTTCATAAATTCTATGTATATGTCATAACAGTTCGCCAATTTGAAAGAGAATTACAGAGAGTAGGTATTTTTTAATACATATAGCGACTAAATTACAAGCCTGCACGTATTATAATTATATATATATATATAAATTTAAACAGCTGACTTGTTAAGTATCTAAGAAGTATTTGAAATATATCAGTTCAAAATGAACTCCATAGATTTTTTATTTTTTTAAATATTCATATTTATTGTTACTAAATTTGAGCTTCTTCCTGTATCTATAAATAATAAAACTAAAACATTTTTCCAGTTTGGCAACAAATTTTTAGTAAATGTCCATCAAAAACAAGTGACGTTCCTTCAAAGTTATGACCAAATTTTGTGGTTTCGCTTTAAAACTCTTTTTTTATCGCAACCCTTAAGATATATATTTTCGTAAAACCTTTTTATGCCAATCTCTATTCGCTCAGCATAGTAGCTTAGTTATTTTAACAGTAAAAAAAAACAATTAGGGTAAAATCAATCTAAAGATGTCATTGTTAATGATAAGTGATGCTCATTCTAATAGAATAATAATACGAAATTTAAAAAAATATAAAAGACATGCGATTCATATTCAACAGTTAAAATATTCTCAATAAACATCAATGGACGTTTATCGTTCTACTGAAATTTGTATCGTAATAAGAAGCGATTTTCGTACGATAACGCTTTCAAAGCTATCTGAATTTAGATGACATAAAATATTTCAAGAGGAATGATCGTAACCGACCACGGCTCAACATTCAATAACATCCAATCTGGACGTCGAAATGAAATTCTGTAGATAGCCAATAACAGACTCTAAACGAATGGATTCGATTAAATATGTCGAACGTTATCGTGTTATTTAGAGTTTGGTTTAGTCCAAGGAGAAGCATTTACACTCGACTGGAACTATTCTAATAAATAAGTTATTTGATAAACATTTGGGAAATATCTTCTGTGTTAATTAATTTTGTAGAACAATACTAGTCGAATGAGATTCACAACGGGGTTGCTATTAAAAAATATATAAGTATCCAAACTCAAGTGAACGTATCTGATTTGAAGTTTTACCATTGTGATCACTCAAAGAACTTGCCTGTCTTCAAAATGATGTATAAATACTTACAATTAATATTTCTCATAATACTCAAATATTTCATTTTATTTTACGTATTTGCTATGGCAGAATTTAATTATGACAGCCGCGATATAAGCTTTATTTAAATTAGGATACACGAATTCTGAAATATTTAAACTAGTAGTAGGGGAACCCAAGAGGGCTTTTGGGATTTACTCGGATGTGGCAGATTAACATAAGGGGGCTTGCATCCTGAAGAGTAGCCCACCATATATAAGTTCTTTATATAAGATTGTGCGTAGTGAAGCCCATCAGAATAGTAAAAAAAATCAGGTCGACAGAAATTCTTAAGCGGATCAGATTACGGTTAGGTTTATTACTAGCTGAACAGTACACATTGCAATAGTAGAGCGAGCAAGAGCGTAACGTAAAGGAGTTTTTATTTACAACTGTACTATATTGAAGAATGTAATCCAGGGGTAACAGAAATAACATTATCTACCGATTTTTAAAAGACGGAGTAAAAAATGAAGTGTTTTCAGCTGGAGCGATACATGTACCAACTCCAGGTCTCTCTCGCCCTTTTACTTCCTCCCTATCTCTGACTCTTTCACTTTTTTTTATGGCGTATGTTGGCGGACGAGCATATGGGCCACCTGTTGGTAAGTGGTCCCCACCGCCCATAGACAATGGCGCTGTAAGAAATATTACCCATTCCTTAAATCGCCAATGCGCCACCAACCTTGGGAACTAAGATGTTATATCCTTTTTACCTGTAGTTACACTTGCTCATTCACCTTTCAAACCGAACCACAACAATTCTGAATACTGTTATTTGGTGGTAGAATATCTGATGAGTGGATGGTACCTACGCAGATGGGCTTGCACCAAGCCCTACCAACAAGTAAATCGACCCTACATCGCTTCCCGTCAGTGTTGTTAACTGTAATTATGCTAAAAACACCATAATTGGTATAGATCCTACCGTTGTGATTTAATTGCGATCTCAAGGAACAACGATATATTGATGATGGTTTTTTTTAAGATTTTATTTAAGTGACAATACTTTTCATGACACATTTTTTTATGCTTCTACGCATTTAATTATCGGTAATTTCTTTGATAGCACCAAATAAGCGTAGTGAGATTGGACATCACGCTGAACAGTCTGTATAAAAATCTGACACGCTTGAGTATTTCGATATGGCGGTCTTTTGGCATTTTCGAAAATTCGCTACAAGTTTGTGTCCTTTCCGAATCGTCAGTCTTTTGAATGAAAACATTTCTAGGGTTCACTTTATATTATCTAATGCGCCAGGATATTTTTTTTCTTCCATATCCTTACCATACAAGTTAGCAGATTAGGTCCTTATATATATACAAATGTCAATTAGAATAATTACATAACATACTATACATCATAACCCCGTGCAATAGTGACAAGAATGCTAGCAGCATTTCTATGTGTACTACTAAATGTGCAAACTGTTAAAAAATATCATAAATTCCATAACAATAATATTTTCAGTATTTCCGAAAAAATTATCAAAATCAAAATATACTTTATTCAAGTAGGCTTTTTTACAAGCACTTTTGAATCATCATTTAACAAACTATATTAAGTTAAGATTCTACCGAGAAGAACCGGTAAGAAACTCAGTAGTTACTCTTTTTCAACATTTGAAAATACAGTCATGTTAGTTAAATACTATTATATATGTATGTAATATATCCTGCCTGGAAGTCAACAAGTATGCGAGGTTGATGCGTCTATTAATATTTTCTAGTATCCGTTCATTTAAAATAACATGTCTGAGTTAAACATACGTTAACAGAAGTTAAGTGAGTATGTCATCCATAAGTCTCCCCATTATCATACGAGCCGTAAATTTCCCTGAGGTTTGTTTCGAAGTTTAAATGCTTTTGCGAAGTTTGTTCGAACTTTAAACAGTCTAGAACTAATCTTAACCGGACTTAGACACAGATAAAGTCGAGGTACACAGATATAGTAGCCGCAAATGACAGGGAGCAGTTTTATGATCTGAGAATCGTGACATATCCGTTTTAAATTTCATGATAGTTCAAGACTACGCCTATTTTACATCGTTTTAAAGTATTGAGTACACCTAAATTCAGTCTGCTATGGCTGCACGATTACGAAGTCCTGGTTACGAACAAGGATAGAAACACTAAACAAATTATCATTAGCTATTTGGAACATCTAGTGTTACACTTATATGCTTTGAGTACCTTAAGTCCTGTACGTAATCTCTCTCCAGTCGTTTCGGATTTTCATTCCTTGCCGTCCCGTTGAGCACGCTTTATGCATTGTTGGTTGGTGACTGTTGAAAACGAATCCCGTGGCCAAAAGCAGTTAGGATAACAGTTTTTCTTATTAAGAAGTATTGTCTTTAAGCAAAATAAGTGAAGTAGTAGCCCTAGTAAATCTAAATTAGAATACTTACTCATAAAAAGCCGCCGTAGACATAGGATTTTTTATTTTTTTTAATTTTAGATGTCGCGATTCGGTTGTTGCCATTTCATGACTTATACTATGTACTATGTACGCACATAACAATTATAGCCACGTCACGGTGTCATGTTTCAGTCTAAATCGAACTCTATCTATGACATATAGAACAGGTCTATACGTATATACAGTTCTGTACATTTATATATGAAAATTTCTACAGAATTGATGAATGTGATGTGAAAATCCTTACAAAAGTTAATAATATGATATCCGAATCTGTAACATTATTGAATGCGTATTATTCTTTTATAAAATTTTTCATAAATCTTAAGTTCAATTTGGACTTTAACTGTATATTCATAAGATTAATGTTAGCATTAATTAATGGTACAGATTTCGCCGACCGATTCGTAAACATGATGCATTATACTTTATATTTCGAATAGTGTCTAAGCTGCATAAGATAAAATTCTAATGAATCCTTGAATTTTGTTGACGGTCTCTAATCAAAATACGGTTAATTACACCGCTTAAATCCCAGATAATGGTAATTAAACTTATGAATGTTGGGCTATAGCAAGTTATGTTAATCCTTTGTGCTTTCTTACCTTTTAAATAAACGAGTTTGGGTTTGGTTTGGTTTTAATTACATTGCAAACCTGTGCATAATTATTTATTATGATACAATTTATTTTTTTATATAAAACGTGATTTAAACGACATTTTCATTTACGTGATCTCATGTTACTTTGATCACTTCGCTCTGCAAGCTTTCTTGGTTGAAGATCAAGTTAGGGTCCCTAACCGCAAAACCCTCTTGTCTCATGAGCTTGGAATTAAAACCACCTTACCGTACAGTGAGCACGGATTAAAATCTCGAAGTTTGTTCCTAAAATTTATGAGGGTATATAATACAGTAAAGAAATACCTTCCTGCCCTGACTAAAATGTCTTTAAGTACCTATTTTATTGCAGTTTTTCTTAATGATTTGAATAAATGCTGTAAAATGTGAATTTTAGAAATTATCTTCTAAATCGACATAATTGTGAGTATGTACATATCTTAACTTAGTACAGAAACATGAAATGAGTTCTAGTATATGACGTTATCATTATAATGAATGTATGGCCTATAACTTAACTGAAATTATTTATTTATAATATCAATGAAAGTGACCAATAAAATTAACATGTAACACAAAAATGTACTAAGAATAAAAATCGCTGAAGATTTGTATTTTGACCTCCATGGTCTTCATCAGTCTTCGATATCTAAACTATTAAAAAAAATTTATTCTCTGTTTAAGTTGGTTCTCAGTATGACGTTCCGGATTCAATTGAATTTATAGCTACCTGGTTCGAAATGTAGATGTTACTGAGATAAATGGGCAAGATGCTTAGTTATTCTTCTTCTTAAATGTAAATTATAAAAAATAAAATATATATGTTCTGCAAATACACCACGTGATACGAAATTCGCGATTACTAAAGGTTTCAATATTCATATAACACTATATGAATAGCTATTATTATCATAGATATATTAATAGTTTTTTTTATATACATTTTCATAGATTTTAATTCAATATAATAATTTTGAAATAAAGAATATAATATACTAATGTAATTGGCAACTTTTTTTCAAGTTTTATTTATATATTCTCACTCATTTTCTACGTTAATCTATAATGTTCTAAATTTAAAATAAGCTCCAACGTTATCATCAAGAGTGGCGAGGGGGTCGTTATAGAAAAGAACTCTCTCGAAAAGAATTATGTCATGAGATGAATATTTACGAAAATAATTATTAAGCATTTCAAACATAATATCAAAATCAGTCAAGAAAATTGTAAAAAAAATACTATAAGATCTTTGTTGAAACACAAATGTTATGTTGGTTATACCCCGGCTAAAGATACAAAGCGGAATTTTCATTACAAGTCCTTTGTTAACAAATGTGTACCAACAAAACAAAGAATCCAAATTGTAATAATTGTGTTTTAATTTAATATTATCAACAGGCTTAATTTTATTTGAAAAAAATGTATACTAATATTATAAAGGGGTAAAATTTGTAGGTTTGTAGGTGGGGATAATATCCGGAACAAATCGACACCAACATTTTATACTACCCTAACTCGAGAGTGTGCGCGCACTCCGCTAATAATAGTTAGCGTAATATAAATCGATTAATTTCAAAAATTGCCTTTAGTTAGCGTTGTATAAATTAGTAACTTCGTTAATTTTGTATATTTCTTCACGATTTTATTAATACACATAAATATAAAAAAAAACGATTTTCACTAAAATTCGAGTTGTGTCGAAATGATCCAAATCAATTGTTTTTCACTCATATAAAAGTTTCGTCTATAGGTTTTTATTAATAAATTACAGTCGATCGAAACCAGGCCGGGGCGCTAGTTTTAAATAATTATATATAACACTTTTTATTTATATATATAATGAAAACGGCGCTGTGTAAATCAAAGGCAAAATAAAAAAAAAATAGTTGTATAATGCAATTAATAAACAAACATAGGCTGACCACGGAACTGCTGGCAGATGTGAAACATCGAAATAGTATTTTTATCGAAAAAATAATAACGACACAAACATTTTTTTAAATATTTTCCGTCATTTTTTTTATTTACTGAATTGAACACAACTCAAGCTCAGAAATGGGTTAAAGTTTATTTCCATTTCTTATTTATTTACATTGGTTAGGAAATACAATACCTCATAAGGTATGAATCAAATGGAAATAGAAATATCTTTGCTGTAACTAGTTTAAACTGGTTTTATTTCGACCAATTTAAAAAAAGCAGGATACCGTGCCAATGTACGGTTCTTCCTTAGCATGTGTATAGGATTACATTAACTTAGATCATCCTACCATAGCTCCTTAGAAATTGGACGGTTTTTCAATTAAATATTCCTATGACGTTCATCGATATTTTTTTAATAAAATAGGTAGGACTGGCAAATTATTGTTATTGGTCACCGTCGGATCACAAGGGCGACGTAAGAAATAATAAATTTTCATTACATTGCCCATACGACACTAACATCTCCCTTGTGCCTGAAGTATTGCTACACACTAAGTATTGGTGGTTTCCGGTAAATTGTGATGAGTGGGTGGTATTAATCCAGGCAGACTATTACTACTAATATACTAGTAATAACTTACTGAATGTGTTTTTTTTTTTATTAAACATTACATATATTTATCGAGTGTAGTACACACACGAGCTTAGTTTTAGGCCTACGCAAGGCCGAGTTCAGACATTCGGCATTAGATCGTATAGACGCCATCGTATGAATAATTTGGCGAGAGATTTGGCACGGCTCCTTGGAAATGATCCCAATTCCCGGATGAGCTCGCATCTTTTACTGCCTCATATCTCATTAGGTTATCTTGCTATAGTATACTATCTCCAACCCATCACATATTTATGTTGTGGGCATATCTCGAGAGAATAATATGCGTCTTGTATGAATGTATGCGATGGCTTTAATATTCTACGATATATTGATTACGTTTCGGATAAGTTGCTTCATAAAATCATTTTATGATAGAATGCTGTATACGTGTAGTAGAGCTAATACAATATAATATTCTATCGCTTTCTACTCTAAATCAGAGTACCGAGACAAGCCTACGACTATTTACGTCACGACTGTTTGATATATTATTACACTTAGGCTAGCAACGATAATATTAGCTGAGATAAACTCCGCAAATATGAAACCTAAACATGAATCTATAATTTATTATGAGATAATGTAACACCAATGTAAACTAATTAAATCCAAATACAATAATTTAATATAAATAGTCTTTTTGTGACGTAGACGCTCACTAAGAAAGGATTTTTAAAAATTTCAAAATCAAAGCCCCCTTTGATCTTATATTATCTTATTAATTTTACCCTTAAAAATTCGGGATGGACTAGTAGTCCTACTATAATTATATTAATAAAATACAGGAGCCTTGTTTTTGTTGGTTAAATTGATAAATTAATCGACCTACTATTCAAATCGACGTGAAATTTGATGTTACTATGTAGCATATAATACATATTAATGTTTCAAGTGCACTCTGTGTATATAGTGTATCCTATGCAATACACATATTGTCGAAGTGGAAATCAATGGGTGACTAGAATGAACATTAAATTTAAACTAATTAATTATTATTTCATGAACAGATAGATTAAATTGGCTGACAGCACAAATAACGATCATCAAAGAGATTACTGGAATACAACTTTAAAATGACGAGCCTTAGTAGAAATAATCCAATTGTATGGGCAGACTAACCGAATACCATTCAGACTTTTCAGAGAATTCAATGATGGTTATCGTATGAATCTATGTTATTTTTTTTATGATATCAGTAGGCGGACGGTAGTCACTACCGCCCATAGACATTGGCGCTGTAAGAAATATTAACCATTCCTTACATCATCAATGCGTCAACAACCTCGGGAACTAAGATGTTATGTCTCATGTGCCTGTAGTTACACTGGCTCACTCACCCTTCAAAACGGAACACAACAATACTAAGTACTGCTGTTTGACGGTAGAATATCTGATGAGTGGGTGGTACCTACTACCTACCCAGGCGGGCTTGCACAAAGCCCTACCACCAAGATAAATAATATGTTAACAAAAAAAAACTAAAACTTAAATTGTGATATAAAAACATACAGCATGCATAGCATACACAGCTTTAAAGTAACATAGAAACAAATTAATGATAAGATACAATAAAGACACAAAACGCGAGGACACAAATATATAGATTAAAAAAAGACAGACATATACTTCAGTAAATGGTACTGCTAATGTGTTATTTTTTATTATTTGGTAACCAATCCCAGTGGTAAAAATATTACCTTAATTTATTGCAAATAAAATGGCAACAGCCGGTCAGCATAAGAAATGGGCAGGAAGTTTGACCGCAGGCTATAACGTGTTTGATATTAGCAATGAACTGGATTAATTGACCAACGTTGAACGTAAGCAATGGATTTTTTATTTTAACTTTCTGCACTTCTTCTCTATATTAAACTATAACTATGTCATAACTTGCTCTATAATTAAAACGGATTACAAAAGTTTTATCTTAATATACAGTTATGGGCTAAATAAATAAAAAATATAGTTATATTTTGCTTTTTGAATTTGGAATATAAAATAACAACCTAGTTGCGAAAAGAGTTGCGAAATGTTATAATACTTATACGAAGGAAATATGTGCGTTTCGTGCCAAAGGAATATAACATAATGTGGAATTCAATATTTAAACTTCATAAAATCATGTACTATTTTAATTATTTTTTTTTAATGTAGCAATGGAAATTATTTATTTTATTTATTATATTTTTGATTGCCTAAATAATAAAATAGCTAAGCCTTAAGGAACTTATTTTAAGAAGGGTTTATAGTGTCAGAAGACTTAAATAAGCTAAAAAGATTTATAAACAAAAATTACTCACAAAATCATTGATGTTGACCGGGATAAAATTTGGAATGATAGGTAAAAAAACGATCGATCGTTGTCATGCCCTGCCAGTTGAGAGTAGCTTATTTATA
The DNA here is from genome assembly GCF_037043105.1 of Vanessa tameamea. NCBI lineage: Eukaryota > Metazoa > Arthropoda > Insecta > Lepidoptera > Nymphalidae > Vanessa > Vanessa tameamea. The sequence goes on along the minus strand of NC_087341.1, from coordinate 8,802,395 downwards.
ATTCAATTATTACAATTGTTCTACGGTATTAAATGTTCTGTTTACAAATTTGACTATTATTGTTTATCGGTTACTAATTTACAATAACGGTTAATTATAGAGAAAGGGCATCAATTTATGTAGTTGTGCGAAACGTAACCGTCGGTTACTAATCTTCGTTTCTGAATAAGCAATTTCAAATTATACCCCTCAGCGTCAATGAAACCTACAGTTTTCATGATATCCGCTAACTGGTTACGTCAATATATGTGTATATTTTGTTATTTTCATTTGCCAATACTACAAAATTTTTTTTAAACTATTTTTTAAGTTATAAATTATGAAAAAGAAAAGTCTAATTGATTGTTTCTTATGATATAATAATACACTATCGGACCGAGAAGCTGCATCAATGTTCAATACGTCTTTTAAAAACATTTTATCCAAATATTCAAACTTTTTATACCAATTTAAATTGAAACCTATAGTTTGCTTCTTTAACCTAACAGTGTAGTATCATGTCCTTAAGTATGTTTGTATACTGGAAAGGAACATTTATTTTTTGAACAAAAATAATATATGGAACAAAAATTGGTCAGTATCAAAGAAATCTCAATTTAAGTTCACACGTAAACATTTCGAAGGGATTTTATATTTTGTTTCCGAGTACGGCTATGATTAGAATTAAAGTCCCGTATATTCGAATCAGACTCTGATGAGATAAGATTCATATCCTCAGTATTCTACTTTTTATTATTAATCAGCTTCATTGCATATTACAAAATAAAGTCATCCTATGTCTGTACGCAATAAACTCAAAACCTACCATAGTGATTTTTATACGGTTTTTACTAACGGATTACTAATATTTCAAGAGGAAAGTTTAGATGAATTAAGTTATATAGATAGATATAGAAAGTTTAGATTAATTAAGGTTTTATGTTAATTGGCAGAGATATGATTGTGATTATTGAAGTTATCGGGAAAAAAAATATACCGACCAAAAGAGGTGTGTATTATGATATAACCTTTTTTGTCGACCCTTATTCTATGCGAAACTGTATCTGGTAGGTAGTATTGAATATGAACTAAAAGTTTATGCAGCTTGTCTTAAAATGGAACATTAAATAATGTTACATCAAAAGATCTAACTTTTTTTATCTAACTTTTTAGACTATAGGCAAGTTAACCACCTGATCATAAGGTTTCACCATTGTGTTAAGATATTTGCGCCGTAAGAATAACCATTTTTTACATTTCCGATGCACCAGCAACCTTAAGAACTAAGATGTTGTTACTTGTGCATGTAGTTTCACTGACTCACTCATCCTTTTAAACGGAACACAGCTACACAAAGTATTGCTGTTTGGCGGTACAATGTGCTAAGTTGGTGGTACCTACAAGACAGGATTGCACAGAGCCGTATCACCAAGACCCTGACCGACATGTTGATGATAGCCTCCTGACCGAATGCTATTATGTCTGCCATTCTTAATAGAGAATAGGAATGAATGTGTGCTCAAGTGTGGCTGCTATTGAGATTTTTTTGATAGCTGGAACTGGAGTTTTAAATATGTCTACTAGAAAGCCTTTCGGGTTTCCAAAGCATAAAGCAAAGCAGTTCGATGTTATAGTCATTATCAAATTGTACATCGCATAGGACCAACTTATGATATTTCATTATCGTATTCTACAGTGTCTTTCGTTTTAGTTTTTACCAAATAGTTCTACTGATAGTCGACACACATAAGCCAGTTAAGTTAACCTAAGTTTTAATGGAGATTATCTCACTTTGCGTTGCTCGGAAATGCGCTTTCAAAAGTAACCTATCGAACCGATAACGCTTACAGATAGATAAGTCGCCGACAAAAGTTCCTCAGACACCGGCCATGAATAGAATAAACATTCACAGTTAACCTTTACACATATTATTACTGATATTATTTAACTAACTGTTCGTCTCGACTTCATATACATTACATTAAAAGCCTGTAAATTCCCATTCCCACTGCTGGGCTAAGGTCTCTTCTCCCTTTGAGGAGAAAGTTCTTGGAGCATATTCCACCACGCTGCTCCAATGCGGGTTTGTGGAATACACATGTGGCAGAATTTCGTTGAAATTAGACACATGTAGGTTTTCTCACGATGTTTTTCTTCACCGCCGAGCACAAGACGAATTATAAACACCAATGAAGCACATAAAAATTCAGCGGTGCTTGCCTGGGTTTGAACCCGAAATCATCGGTTAAGATGCACGCGTTCTAACCACTGGGCAATCTCGGCTCTAAAAGTAAGACCACCCATTGTCTCCCCCTTCTGAAGTAATAATGACCAAAAAGCGTTTCTTAGTGAGGTTCGTTACGAAACTATGCTAAATTTCAAGTCAATCGAATCTTTAATTTCGGAATTCTCGTGATGATCTTGATATAATCTGTGGTATTTCGCTTGCATAATATAATATATAACATATACAGGCTACTAAGTACAGTCACGGTTGACGGCGTGATAATTCTATGACGTTTAATTTGAAAGACGTTTTTGATACCTTGACATAATATTTTAATTTGTAGACGGTTTTTTCTTACAATTAATATACTTTTTTTTTATATTAACATTAATAACGATTTGTGTTATCGTGCAATTTTACCGACCAATGTTACCAATACGATCAGTTTATTTTTTAATCATAATTAGGTTTCCAATTAATTTACTGAGTTGCCCACTCGATCAACGTAAGATACAATCTTTGTTACTTGTTAGAGTTATACTTGAGTTACAACGAGATATAGAGTTTTCTCCATCTTAACTTAGAAAGGGGGTACGGTGAGAATGACAATTATTTATGCAAAATATTGTTTATATTCCAATTAAATAATAAACAAATGAGTTGACGTTTAGTGTTATAAATTATACGTAATTTGCCAGGAATAGAAAACATTCGTAATTCATCATCCTCCTGCCCTTATCCCAATTTTATTTGGGGTCGGCGTAGCATATCTTCTTCTTCCATACTTCTCTGTCTGGCGTCATCTCACAAGTAACCTTCTTTCCAGTCATATAGTTTTTCACACAATCCGTCTACCGTTTCTTTGATCGTCCCCTTCCTCTTTCGTAATTAAATGTATTTTTTATTATATTTTTTAATTGGTAGGTGGATAAATTTATGGGTCTCCTAAATGTTCATTATCGCCCATAGGCATTGATACTGATACCTAGTAATAATATCCGGATCCAACTATTTAGGGGAAAACAAATAAAAAATTTTGGTCTCTTAAAAAGCGGTATGAATTGGTTAAGTAATGTTCATAAATGCTCAGTTATTATTAATAAATAAACAATCAATACTTTGTAATAGACCTCATAATTTGGTCCACTGAATAGTTGGAGTCCCAACAACCAAGTAAAATATAGTATAATCCATCACATTATTCATAATAAAAAAAAATTAAAGTAATTCAATTCAATTATATTCAATTCAAATATAAGAAAATTAACATAATTAATAATTGATTAATTACTATTACCACAGGAGGGCTGGTTCGTTTTTAGCCCAGAGGATCGGATTTGCGATTCAACGGGGATATACACTCCAATATACCATCCAATACCAATCCAATACCCTCCAATATGATATTTAAAACAACGTTTTATCAATACGGTTCATCAATGTAAAATAAATATTTATGTTTTCTAAAGTAATTATTAAAATTTGAAAAAATAAATTACCCGTCTATAAATGAATATCAATAATAATAATGATATTGTCATTCGCAAATATAATATACTACTAAAAATAATATATTTAACTACCTCGGGCAGACATTGCGATTAGGTAGAAACAACTTTGAGGACGAGGTGAATAGAAGAATTCGGCTTGGTTGGGCAGCATTTGGGAAGTTACGTCAAATATTTACATCGTCGATCCCACAGTGCCTTAAGACGAAAGTCTTCAACCAGTGCGTCTTACCCGTCATGACATACAGAGACGAAACGTGGACACTCACGACAAGGCTGGTCCACCAGTTTAAAGTCGCTCAGAGTGCTATGGAAAGGGTTATGCTCGGCGTTTCTCTGAGGGATCGCAACAGAAATGAGGTGATCCGTCAGAGAACCAAAGTCATCGACATAGCCCACCGGATTAGTAAGCTGAAGTGGCAGTGGACTGGCCACATTTGACGTAGAACGGATAACCGTTGGGGAAAACGTGTTCTAGAGTGGAGACCGCGTCTCGGCAAACGTAGTGTAGGACGTCCTCAGGCACGGTGGAGTGACGATTTGCGCAAGACAGCTGGCAGGAGCTGGATGCGAGTTGCCGAAGAAAGACCACAGTGGCCTGCATTTGGAGAGGCCTATGTCCAGTAGTGATTCGCATTATTTATATTTTTTTGCAATCGGTACCGTATTCTTTGGCATTCATTTAATACTCGGCGGTTATAAGCCATTCTTGTTACTCTACCTTATGTTGGTGTTTATCAAATTTGGTTGTTTTGGTTGATTCCAAAATAGATTGGATGATTTCATTTCAAATAAATTGACCTGACAAAACTGTATATTTTTTCATACAATGGAAACCATCTAAAAGATACCCGGGCCCCGAAAGTAGAACCGGATTATATAACCGGATATGTGATTCTTAACCACTAAGATGACCTTCTTTGGAATGGAGGTGAGGCGTGTCGTGCTTGGCTCGTGGCTCGGCGGAGCTCTTCTTCAGGGAGCGAAGACGATCTCACCCACCCGCACTCCTCGTTATGGTAGCGCAGAACATCTCGGCTACCTCAAAACCGTCTCAAATTGATTAAAAAACAAATAGTTTTTTACTAATGTGGTCTCGAGATTAGTAAAAACCTATTTGTTTTTTCCGTACTCATCCTCAATCCCTTAATTGAGACATGTTCTTTTTGTTAATATGGTATTTTATCATAACCAGTCTAACCAAGACTAAAATAATATATACGAGTAAATATAGGCAAACGAATACTTGATAGAAGAGATGAATCTTAACTTTAAGTCACTAATTCAAATGGGAACGATAAATTAGTGTTTACAAATCATCTCGTTATCCGCCAAACTGCTTCGTAACAGCGCAGTGAATTAAGAATCGTATTTATCTCACCGATAGGTGACAGGATTTCGTAACTTTAGAATATTAATGAGCGCAATTTCAAACAAAATCATTATTGCAGAGGAGAGTATCACAAAAGTAGACTTTATTTAATATTATTATTATATATATATATATAAAGTACCAGGGCACTGCTGCGGGTTGATGGATCTAGATGGTGATCAAAATGTAAAATATATGCTATGTGTATATGGATAAAAAAACTGTTTATTGGCAAAATATTATATTTCAACAAAATAATAAACATTTTTTATTACATAATTATTCTACTAGTGGATATATTACGAATTGTATACATTAAAATATTTAGATGTCCGGACTATGTTTGCAATCTGTTTAAATTAGTTTTGTTTTAAAATGGACGTGAGTATTTGTAAATTCTACAAACGCAATATAAATTGCATTTACAACATGTAAAATAACAAATATAGAATACTTCCAATTTTTTTCAATAAATACTGTTTTAATGATCCTATTCAAATTTTCGTAAATATTTTGCACCTGTTAAAATATCTGTTTTTAATTTCATATATCCAAATAAAAATGTCCATAATTTCAACGAACAATATTACTGAAATATTTTACAAAAATATATATATAATAAATATCACTAGTACTAGACTTACAAAAATACATCTCAGCTTTATGGCGAAACACATTTCTGCATTAAAAACCTCTCAGCTAAATTCGTCCGCAGTCCACACTTCTAACGAAGAGCTTGGCCACTTAGTTCAGAGGATAAGACACGTTAAATACATGAGGCATGAGGCAAAAATGTGTGGCTTCTAAGTTACTCTATACGCTGAACGAGAAGTATCTATTAAAAAATTAATCTGAAGAAAATACTATAATACTAAATATATTTTTTTGGTTTCATACCTATTAAATTAGCTTTAGTGTTTTAATGAAAAAATATATGAAAAAAGAATATAATATATATGTATAATCAAAATAATGAAATCTATAAATATCATAAAACAAAGTCGCTGTCTGTCTGCCAGTATCTCCGCTTACCTGTTGAAAACAACACAACAAATTTTAAGACATAGATAGAATATTTTCAGTAATAGAAAGAATAAAAATATGTACAAAATGGTCAAAATTGTTTTCGTAAGCTTACATGACTGACGCTGGCTAAACCTTAGGAGGTATATAAAAACAATGTACTAGTAATTGTAAGTCTTAAACATTTAAATATATAAAAAAAAACGTATACGTTTCAAAATAAAATTAGGAATCTTTTTATAATTCATATTCCCTATTCATGACATACATAGTTATAAAAAAATTAATGTTATAAAATTGAACTTATTTTCTTAATTACCCAATAAATTATAATTTGTGGCAAAGATATTCTTTCAGTAGGTACATTTGTTTGTGAGAGACTCTTTGTTCACTTTAACTAACAAGTCACAGACACTTTTTTCAAGGCTCATTTCTCGTGAATCCTAAAATTAAATCGCCAACATTTGCAAGCAACACAATATAATAAAATTATATGAAATTTATCAGTTCCTCGAATATGTACCAACATTGTATAATTCTAAAATATACAAGCTAGTCTCATTGTCCTCGACACTGATAAATGAGAGGACGGACAGATAGAACACACAAGTGATTAATAGAGACGAAGCAGTTATTTCGATTAATTTAGACAGGCGACCTGACAAATTTTGGATTATACTGCGGCCATTGATTTTAAATAGTAGACCTATTCAATAATAACAAACTCGAACGCGATAATTAAATGTCCGAAAGTGATATTGACTATAATTAAAAAACATTTTACACGAATTAAAACTGCATATTACCGTAAATCGCCTTTACTCTAAAAATACATGCTTTTTCCAGAATAGCATCACTGAACAAAACTCTTTTCACGCGAATAAATAATTTGATAGTAAATGTAGAGCGACGTGTTAAAAAATTCGAGTAAAATTATATTTTATGCATTTCATGTTCTTCGTACAGTTATCAAATAAATTACTTGAAATGCGAAAATTTTAATATTTTTATGTTCGTGTCTTGACTACACAATAACGACGACTTCTAATAAAAATTAGCAAAGAAGTCGATCGTGTCGTGCAGTAGGAGAAAGAGTATTTTACCAAATGAAGGTTACCTTAACAGAAATCAAAAGCAAGTAACGGCTAGTTAACGACGCCGAAATATTATGCATCTGCGATATCCAAAATTGTATTAGGAGCTTATCTATGGTCATGTTCAAAATTCTTATTTAATAAAATAAATTCAAAATAATCCGACGCAAAGAAACCTTTATTTGAATTTAAATTATCTGTGATATTTCAGAATTTCACTATTTTCTTCAAACCTCAAAAAGGAAAATTTTCAATGTGAATGTCTTGAAATGTTCGCTGTGTAAAAGTATACAAAATGTCCAAATTGCCTAAAATATCTGGAGCAACACAAGTGTCCGGATTCTCATAACTTTTTACGGCGTCATTTTGATATTGGGTCTTAGACTTTTACACTGTTTTATTTGAAAATATTTTTGTTTAATTTAAAATGTTATAAACCTAATGTACTTTTTATCGTTGAAGGATTTACTGATATATTATAATTTATTTAATAATACCTTACATTTTAGTATATTTTTTTTATGATATAATTAGTCGGACAAGCCAACTGATGGTAAGTGATTACCACTGCCCATAAACAACGAGGCGAGATGGCCCAGTGGTTAGAACGCGTGCATCTTAACCGATGATTTCAGGTTCATACCCAGGCATGCACCACTGAATTTTCATGTGCTTAATTTGTGTTTATAATTCATCTCGTGCTCGGCGGTGAAGGAAAACATCGTGAGGAAACCCGCATGTGTCTAATTTCAACGAAATTCTGCCACATGTGTATTCCACCAACCCGCATTGGAGCAGCGTGGTGGAATATGCTCCAAAACCTTCTCCTCAAAGGGAGAGGAGGCCTTTAGCCCAGCAGTGTGAAATTTACAGGCTGCTAATGTAATGATGTAAAATAAACAACGGTGCTTTAAGAAATATTCACCATTCCTTACATCGCCAATGCGCCACCAATCTTGATAACTGAGATGTTACGTCCCTTGTGCCTGTAGTTACACTGGCTCACTCACCCATTAAATCAGAACACAACAATACTTAGTACTGCTGTTTGGCGGTAGAATATCTGACAAGTGGGTGATACTTATCTACTCAGACGGGCTTGCACAAAGCCAAATAACATATAATTTACTTTTAATAAAGAAAATGCTCAAACTTTTTAACTAAAATTATTTAATTCTGTGTTCTTTTCTATACATGTAAAGTTTGTCAAGTGACAAAGGTGGCGGAGGATGCGGCGATCGTAATTAAAATTATCATTTTAAGGCCCTAATAAATCTCTAGCTTGCGATCCCACTGAGATTAGGTCTACTGAAGAGGTACTCTATTTAGTAAAATTATTCAGTTGGGTACATGCTTAAGTTGACGAGTTCTGTTTTAGAGTATTCTCATTATGTTATTATCAGGAGCACATTACGTTAATTCTGTAGATTGGTAGTTCCTGAGTTAAGCTTATCTAAATTGTTACCAGATATTCCCATATAAACTACAATGTGAGTGACAATATTTATTTATCTTATACAAATTATATACACAATAATTATTTACATTAAGGTCTTAATTACGGACAAATAAAAAAATTTAGTAACTGGACAAATTGTGACCTCGTGGAAGTGGTGAGATTATACAAAGTGTATTTTTTTTTATGGTATGAGTTGGCGGACGAACATATGGGCCACCTGATGTTAAGTGGTCAACACCGCCCATAGATGGTGCTGTAAGAAATATTAACCATTTCTTACACCAATGGGCCACTAACCTTGGGAACTAAAATGTTATGTGCCCCTTGTGCCTGTAATTACACTGGCTCACACAGCCTTCATACTGCCGTTTGGCGGTAGATATCTGATGAGTGGGTGGTATCTACCCAGACGGGCTTGCAAAAAAACCCTACCACCAAGTGATTTTTCAAATTAAATTAAATGTTATATTTAAAACTAGCTCTGCCCGCGACTTCGTGTGCGTTTGAATTTAATAAAAAAGCGTGACTTTATTATTATTTTACATATAATTCTAAAATAAAAGTCTAAGTTTAAATTGAAGTGTCTGTTTGTAAAATTTAAATAACCGCTTTTTACTAAATGCATATGTATGTATATACGGTACATATACCAAAATAACATCTTTTTCAATTTTTCTCTGGCTGTCTGTTTTTTCCGGCTAATCTCTGGAACGGCTTGATCGATTTTAATGGGACTTTCACTGGCAGATAGCTGATGTAATAAGGAGTAACTTAGGCTACAACAATAACTTTTTTGTTAAACGCGAACGAAGTCACGGGCACAACTCGTTATAAAATAAAGTCTCTGTCAGTATGTATGCGAAACTACCTATAAAACGAATTGAAAATATATTTTTAAACGGATTTCATTAATATACGGATGGACTAGTGAGGTAGGTTTATTGTATAATTGATTAAGCTTTTGTGTAAATTGACCGAAATATGTGTGCGATTGATGTATGCGTCTGTAAATAATATGCTGACTAATAGAGATGTACTGTCATATAAACTCCTTATATAGAACCTTATTCAACACATGCGAAGTAGCTGGTAACATATAATGTACAATTATAGTTGAGATATGCGATACATAATAATATATGATGATCTACTTCGTCCAGAATTTATGAAAATAACTAAAATATAACGATTTCTTTATTCTAAAAAGAAAGGAAATTAATATACCTTAAATACTTGGAAAAACCTTTTTGTTACCTCTCAATGAGAAGGTCTGGAGGTTTGAACATCCTGTTCCACAACGAGTTGGTGGAAACATATGTGGCGGAGTTTTCGTAATGTTTTCCTTAACCCCCAAGCAAAAATATAACACGTGAACACAAATTAATTACATAAAAACCTCGTGTAACTATCCTATTGAAATAATCAGTTAGTTTGGAGCAGGAAGCTGACAGACGGCTCGACCTGGGACGAGAGATTAATTATCCAAAGTTGGCATCAAGTAAATGTGCGGTCTACGATACTGTGATTAATATTCCGAACGCTTTAAACTTGGATGTGTGTTAGTACGACTTAATGGAAGAGTAATGTAAATACGTCGACTTGCGATAGACGATTCATGGCCTTCGAGTGTAAGTAAATTCCATTAAAAACGTGTTTGTAGCGACAAATTAGAATTTTCTAAAGCAGCGGCTTCGGAATTAGGAACACTACTTTAATCTATACTTATATTTTAAAACCGAAAGTAACTCTGTCTGTTTATGTATATGTCTGTCTGGTGGTCTTTTACGACCAAACCACATACGCAAATTTGATGTAATTTGGTATAAAGTGACCCATAGGAAGGATATCGGCCACTTTTTGAAGCCTAACACTTGAGGACCAACCCTTAATACGCAAGCGAAGCTGCGGGTGTCAACTAATAGTTATATATATATATACTGTCTTCTCTATCTTCATTTGTCATTTTTAAGCGTAAGCTTAGCAAGCAGTTGTAGTTGATTAATATCACACGGTTAGGCTACAGCCACCTCTCCTCTTGAGAAGATCATTTTAGATCTACCACGCTTCTTTGTTAGATAAAAATATGGCAGAAATTCGTCTGATACGTTTAGGTTACTTCGCAATGGTTTACTTCACCGCCGAGAACGATATAAATTATTAAAACTAATTATTTTTTATGCAGTATTGAATCTGAAATCTCCTTTTAATATTCATGTCTTTTAACCAACGCAAAGACGGCCTGTTTGATTCCTTTAAAGGTTAATAGAGTATAAGAACTAGCAATGACAAAGTGAAATATATACGTTATATACAATGCTTTTATTTCATCGAACAATTTAACCCGTAGCTAAGGTTTCTTTTACTCGACGGAACTGTTTTTCTACATCTCCGAAATAGAGACGAATGAAGGGCCTGTACGCGGCTACTCAGTAAATGAGGTAAGCTTCGCAGATTTATTACGTTATCATTAAACGAGCCCAGAACTGTACGTCTTGATGTCTCCCTGACTATCCTGTTTATACCGGTTCTTTTAAATGATTACTTGCTGTTCCTTTAGTTTATTTTGCTACTTGATGTTTTAATAAATATATTACATATACACGTTTTGTTCTAATAAAAGTTCAAATTATATAATTAATTGAAGCGATTAATAAACATATTGTATTTGAGTTCATTTAATTTTTGGTTGTCATGTAAATTAGCGTCTTAACAAAACAACATGTCTTTTGTGTTATTAAAGCTATTCATAACGATGTTACGTTCTACATATATATCTTTTATAATCAGTCATATGATACAAAATTTTGTATAGAACATTTAACTGTATAACAATGAAAATTCCTTGTAAAATATAATCATAGTCGGTGTCACGATCTAAATAAATTAATGAATCTCAGAGGTATTATTAATAAGGTCATGATAATTTCGTAGATGGTATTACTCAGAAGCAGTGTCTTGTATTCGTTTTTCGAAATAAAAAAGGAAAGTTCTTGTAATTTAGTAAATATAACAAAAATAAAAATATTTTTAAGTCAAACCAACCAACCATTTTAAATCAACTAAAACGTAGGTATATATTCTTTGTATAACTATCATCTCAGATAAAGTTTCTTTACAATAATATTTGAAATAAAATATAATCCAGTCGATTTATGAAGGGCCTAGTCTGTAAAGCGGAAAGTATAGGTTGATTGGATTAAGAAGATACCCGTTAGCATAAGAAATTGAATTTATATTCTTGGTTACATGCAGTACCGTTTGGCTCTCTGCCACACGATCTCCGACTTTATGGTCTTAGTTTAGGTAACTTTCTTATTATTTATTTTTTTAAGATTTTCGTATATAAATACGTAACGGGTTATGCGGAGCATTATTGTTCTTCCTTATTGTTTAATTATTGAAAATGTTTTTATTTTTATTTTGGAGATTATTAATGAACTCTCAGCAAATATAATTAAATCATTTTTTATGTCAACATCCTTTGGTGCGCCTTGGGGGTTATGACCGACTCGGCCGACCGGGCAAACGCCGCGTTCTCTACTCCTTTGATTTACGTAATTATTATACTATATAATATATTCGTTCTATATATTATTAAAAAAACATTAACAAACTCTATGGTCTCGTTACCACATACTCATAAGATATTCTACCGCCAAACAGTAATACGTAGTTACTATTATTTTAAAATTGATCGAATCTGTGTAACAACAGGCACAAGGATTATAACATCTTAGCTCCCTGGGTTGGTGATCTAAGCAGTGGTCAATATTTCCAACAATATCTATGGGCGGTGCTGACCACTTTATCACGTGACCCATTTGCCCGACAACTTACCTTTGTAATTGTACTAATGTTTCACGTCTGTCCGTAACGGTCTCTTTTTTTTCAAGTCAGACTGATATATCCAAATTATATCGTTCCAAAAAATAAAAAAAAGTTATTTTGCTCTACAATACAGGCGTATATATAGCGTATTACGTCATTATTGTTACTCACAATGTATGTTCCTACAGTGGTTGGAACGGTAATATGCCTCAGGGAAATGTGATGGACAATTTTCGAGTGTCAGATCCACGTAACTACGGCTTGGAAACGCAAATAGCGCCTGTAAATCCACATTAACTAGCTCGCCCGTCGCATTTGTCCTGATTTAGGCACTTTGCTAACTCGAACGACGACACGCGCTCTTTCGGACCTAATTCTCATTAAATTTTCAAAACATTTAGAACGCGTCCCATTCCAGTGTATTGTATTGTTTCCCATTTTAATATTCAAAAGGCTTCGAAGGGACTGCTTTGTTGATATTCTTTTGTAAATATTTTTCTTATAGCAATAAAAATAGAACTGATAAAATTCTACAATCATTAATGTGAAATACATTACTGATTTTATTGTATTTATGTTAAATAAGAATATATACTTTGAGGTCTAAAATAATACAGGTTACAAAGAGAAAAGGTATCGTGTGACATCCGGTTGATATGAAGTTGTTTTCTCTATAATTTATGTATTAAATTGCAGGCATAAAGAAATAAATTAACAAGATGTGAGAATGATCAAATAAAATTGTTATAAAAATTATAAAATCTCATGTGAAATAAAACAATAATAAAAAAATAGTTTATATAAAACAATATTTAATAGAAATGATATGGAGAAAGAGAGGGAAAGACTCGAAGGGGCTTTTCCTTGCGTGATGATTTTTGCCATTTCACTCTAATGTGAGTCAAGTAAAAGAACTTCGTACCAATAAAAATCAGCTCCCGATTAAATAACAATGGTTGTGGATCAGCGGTAAGAAATGATATATGTATATTGTAATTATAACCAATAATAGAGTCAAGATGGTCTATGGGCTAACGCGTTAAAACCGGCGAATTTTAACAGGAGATTACGGATTAAATCGAGTTTAAACACCTCTACATTTTCTAAAGTGTATAATAATTTATTTCATGCTCGCTCACGGGAAACTTAGGCGTGCGTCGGATGGAAATCTGGCACATATGTATCACCTAATTACCATCATTGTGTAATAAACTCTAAATCATCTTCTCAAAAGGAGAGGGGGCTTAGCCCGGCACTGGGTCATTGAGAGACTGTTACATTAATTCGATAGATTTTTTTCGTATCTAATAAGGTCTCTCTACTAGTCTCTAGGTCTCTAACTAGTCTCTTAGTTATTTTTCTCAGTCTCTCTAAGTTATTTTTTTCCCAGTTCTGTTCTTATAAATCTGTAGATATAGTTCTGTTATTATATGGCTGATCGAATATTCATGGAATTTATAGAAGTGTCATACATTTCAAAATAACAGAGAATCTTTATTATTACAGAAAAAATAATAAGTATTCAGCATTATTATGCACTTGCCTCCATAATCCATACTGTTCTTAGTGTGGTATTACGTTTGGCATGTGATCATTCGTTATTGAAAAATGAATGCTTCCAGCAATATAGCTTTTTAGAATTTAATCAATCAAACCTCTCGGGATCAACTACTAATTTTAAACATATATATTTTTAAATATTACAATTCGATGTGCTGAATTCAGGAAAAGAGGTTGAATCATATGTTTCAGGAGCGATAATTCGTCTCGTGAAACAACATGAAGAAATTCCTAAAGTCGGATAAATTACTCACCACCAACTCTCATTAGAAAAACATGGAATAAGATGGAATAAGCAACAGACACTTTCGAGGAAGGAAGGCCTTAATCTTATAAATGTGAAGTAGGTATGTATGAGTTTTAAGGTGTTAGTCACCCAATTATACTCTACAAAGGCTAAGATTCAAAAATTAAAGGCTAGAAAGATTCTATTATTTTTTTTATAGATGTATATGAGGTGAAATATAATATAGGGTAGATAATTACTCGAATTATTAATAAGCAGGAGAAGATAATATCGTGGCTGGCTTAGGCTTATGGAAGATTGCCAGCCACTACTGCATGAAACTTTTAATAATCGGAATTTCCATACGGGTAATTTTTTTTTGCAAATGTCACAGATGCTGCATTTAGGTTTATAAATGTTGCCATGTGAAAAAAGAGAGCTACTTGCGCTCTCTTTTTTAAAAGAAGTCTTACCAAGTTTCGTCTAAATTCTGGCCTACTCGACCAATAGAGAAGTTCCTCTCAGTTATTAAAAATAATTACTTTAATTTCATTTACGTCGAGCGAAACTTATTTTAATTTTACATAAAACGGGTACGTCACTAAAATCAAATGCTCAATACAAATATGGTAAACAATAAAAATTTCCCTTTGCCTGCATCTCATAAAAAAGTTAAGCAACAAACATTAGAATAGCTTCTAATAAAGCTCCAACTTTGCAATGCATTTATGATTTTCAAGGACCATTACTACTGGAGTACAGAGCTATTATCGTTTTATATTCAGCGCACAAACATCACTCTACATTTCAGACTTGTTAACACTTGACTCAGTTTTTCTAAGCTTAGTAAAGTGTTAACAAATTAATCATATAACAATATTTTTTATTAAATTGGTAACAAATGAGCAGGAAGCTCACTTGATGGAAAGTCACTACCACCATCCATGGACGTTGCAACCCCAGAGGCAAAGAGGTGCGTTGTCGACTTTTAAGTAATGTTAAATTTTAAAGATAAAATAAAAAAAAAATTAAACCGATATTAGTATTGGAACACATAAAACGTTTTGTTATAATACATATGTATATCTTTGTTGATTTACGTGGCATAAAGCTCGCAGTCAGCTGTTTTTCTTCACATTTCAACAATTATTCTCATATTTCAGGTAATTCACATAACGCCTTCCTCATGAATCATTCCATCCATTCATTTGTGTTTAAGTTTAGCGCGTTCGGACACAGACAGACCAGAAAACTGCAACTGTATATTTGTAGTATTATCGTTTTAATTATTTTATAATATTATGCTGATTGTATAAGCTATTTTAAATTAGAAATTAAAATAGTTTATTTAATACCATGCAATAGAATTTAAGAAGCAATAAGATTATGTTCGTTCTTCTCATTTTAAATAAAACTATACTCATATTGCATTTTTGAAACAACTAGTGCCCTCTGTGCCCTGGAAGGGAGACAAACGAAGGGTTTGAGTCTATTCCATAGAGGAAACGGCATCTACTGAAAATTCAGGTGAACTAAAAGTGGAAAGCATCTGAAATGTATTTCCTCTGAATATCCATAGATGACGTCACAAGTGAGGTCAATGTACTTTAAGTACAAACAGGGTCGGATTGTCCATCAGGCGATGCAGGCCAAATGTCAGAATTAAGACTTTAAATATTCATTGATTTAAATGGTTTAAGCCAAATATTTTTTGTAAATTAGTCTTATTTGCTATTCATATGCAATGGCATCTTCGTATGTTACCCATTCCTTAAATCGGTAAAGCACCACCAGCCTTGGGAGGAAAGATATTATGTCCCTTCTGCTTATAGTTAAACTGGCTCACCCACCCTTCAAATCGAAACAAACAATAGGTACTATTACGTATTATAGTTTGGCGGAATATCTGATAAGTGGGTGATTCCTAAGATACCCTTAACACAGTCCTGCTAAGTAAATAATAAGAAACAATAACATAGTAAAAGACTTCGTGAGTTAAGCAATAACTATGAATAATTTTGCGTCGTGTTAGAAAAAGTATATTTTAGTAAGAATGAAGTCTTGCATTTTCTGGGACCCCGACATGATTAATCCGGCCCTGGATGTAAAGCTGTTACTACACATTAAGTACCTTGTATTCTGGGTTGCCATTATGATTGTGATTTTTTAGAGATATATATTCAAAGACATATTTGCCAGCTTTGTTTGTTATTTGCTAAGTTAAAAATTATGAAGAGATATTATACTTACTTTAATATTTTTTCATATTAGTTTTATAATATTTGAAGAGATGAAATTCTCTACAAAATGTATCGTACAAAACAAACCATTATCAACTTCGTTATGTGAAAATTATATTTCACTAAGCAATCCCGAAACACCTGGATCCATATATTATCATATAATTATATAGTCATCGAATTCGATGTCACACCATGTCACGCAACCCTAAACAGACTCCATAGACAAAATTAAGCTTACAACTTGACGTAACCCTTGTAACTTGACGTGTAAACAAATACCTCCGCGATATAGGCGGCGAAGCCTTTGTATGGTTAGTTCGAATTTAAAATCAAAAAGAAAATTATCAAACAAAACACTAGCAAATTATCATTCTACTCGTAAGATATATACATTGTTCGAATTTCACTTTATCTTCGAGTATGTCAATGTCATTATAACCTCCATTGCAGTTGTTATCAAACCTTAGATTTTGAAACAGATAATAAAACTGCAGGTCTTGATTGACTGCATTATTTATAGTTGGTATAAACAAATGCAAACCCTGTGTGGATCGATGAGGTATGCCGGGCTAGCGTCTGTTTAGTCGCCACAACGAAGTGAATGAATCCCATCGTTGATATATATTACTCGTGGGACTGAAACGAACTATCGTGAAGTGGTCATTAGTGAAGCGGTTTATTTTTCTACTTCTCACATTTAAGGTAACAGAGATTACCATGAATCTCATTGATGTTGTGACTATATTAAGCTTTATTGATTTATTTCGCTTTCAATGTTTGAATTAAATGATTGTTATAATGGAATCACTAAAATTCAACTAGATGTGCTTTAACGTATAAGCTGTTATACTAAGAAAAGAAACATCCACAACCACATATAAGAAAATTTATTAATATAAAATGCAATATACTACATAACTCGTCTCCCCGCGACGGGGTCACAGTACACATTCAGTAAACTCATATCAGAAAAAGAACCGTAAATAATAATACCCACATTATAATTATGTATTATTATTTTATAGTTGTAAATAGGTATATGATTAGTCATAACTATATTAAATGTATTTAGGTATGTACATGAGCACGGCTAATGAGTAATGAAAGCCTGCTGTTAAAAACTACAAGAAATACCAACATTGGCCGTTCGATGCGTATTAACAGTTTGTCTGCTTAAAATCAACATTTCATTGAGGTATTTTATTACTGTAAAGCTTAGTTGATTTCTTACAGAAAACTGGTAATATTAATAGAACATCTCCTAAAACATAATTTCACATAATTTTCGCAACGCATATTTGAAATGTATTGCACATTACAGCGACCTTTAAAACAAAAATAAATATTATATATTATGTTAATTGTGATGATTTCACGGCCATATTTAAATAAATTTACACTGCACAAGCAGTTGACGTTAACTAGAAATTATTCGCACTGGATTTTAAATATTTAGCTCCAGCTGGTCACGAAGACAGTTTTAAACAGACAAAACCATCAACTTTACATATATATATATCTATCATAATTTTTAATAATAAAATTTCGAAATCTAAATGCAAGTAACAATAAACTCCAATTATTTTTTTAAATGTACACAAAAGTAATGATTGTAATTGTTTTTTCTATTAATACTGAACAGAGTATTAGGAAAGCTTAAAAAACATTCAAAATGCATATCAATACCTAAACTTACGAATGCTATCTCTAGAAAACATCTAACAATAATTTTAAGATCTTTTTCTCGTGAAATATCATTGACAGTTCTGTCGATTTAATACATTGTCTAAAAACCTGTAGCAATTTTAATAGTTGATTTTCTTCATTTAAACAAATTTTAGCATAAACCTACCGATTTAAGAAGCACTGGAATGTAACGGTAAAGAAATTACCCAGAAAAATCGCTAGTGAAATTCTTAAGATGAAATCCATACATTAAAGTTGAAAATAACGCATGAGAAATGATTACGCGTAAAAATAGAATAACACACTGACTATATATTTAAAAACTATTAATTTTATTAGCTAAACACCAGATTATATAAATTTATGGATTTAAATATGCAACGAACGTTCTATGCATGCACAGGCTAAGTGAGACGAGTATAAAGGATTTATTTTCGGGTACACTTAACACATATAGTCAACAGTTGTCTGACAACATTTAAGAATAGCTTATTTGTTATAGTAATATTATTATTGATAAGTATTGATATTGAGAAATATTTAAATTTACTAACACATTTACGGAATAGATTTAACATTCGAATCCACACACATCTTAATTTATCGTCTTAACAGTTTACATTATGTATATTTACCAAAAACAATGAAAATATGATTATATCTAATAATACCTCAATAATGACGTATTCATATTTGTCTTTGGAATAAAATACAATTAGTAAAGATCTGTTTTATGTACCATTACTATGCAAACTTATGTTCTGTGGTAATATTCCTAACCTTATATTAATACAATAGACAGCAGAAGTTTGATGAGCAACAGCCAATAAACAAATCGACTGTCAACGGTTATAGGTCGCTAGGCTTTTCGTGATTGGCTGTTTCAAATCAACTGAATTGTAATGACAGTCCTAACACGAACATTACATTTATTTGAAAGAATTATAAATAGACATCAATAGACAGTATGCTTATAGAAAAATACATATTTATCTGAAAGAAACTAAATTTTTATCTAAGTAACCAAAAAATGGTTTGGAAATAAACTATTGGAAGATATATTTCTCCAAAAGGCGGATCACAAGTAATCTACCTGTGTCTGTTTGGTTTAAAAAAATAATAATATTAATAACGTGCTTCTATTTATCAGTAGGTTGATACTTTGATTATTACGAAAGACCTAACTACAGGTTGATTCAGTAATACACAGCCGCAACTTTTCATTTAAAAATTTGCTATAATTAGTTGTATATTTACTTTAGTTGGTGGTACTTGAACCACATAAAGTCCACATTTCAATACGTAATATATATTTTTCTACACATCTAAACATATGCAATATCCAGCCATAGTGCATAGTATTAATTAATAAATATTTTATATCTAATCACATCTAGAACTTGCCATATAGCACTATCATTACCAGGTATAACTTTACCACAAACATTCAGATACACAATACTATGACACGTTACATTATAATAGGTATGTCACTAGGATTGAATAAACTTATGAATCACATTTTTTAATATATTTCTTATAATAAAATTATTATTTTATAGTTTTATTTAAAACATCCACACATTGATTTTTAGTTTAATATATTATAATATTAAAAATATCCAAAAAGACTATGATTTATTTAGAAAGAAAATGTTAGCATAAAATAAATTTGATAGTAACTTAAAGCGCTAAGGAGATATTACAATGTAATATCCTTTTTAAATTCGATTCGCGATACTCTACAATAATTTACCATTTCTGAAATCGATTTAGTTTTTACATTTATGTATAATACAGCTTAATATGAATTTTAAAGATAATGAGAGGTTGGTAAGAGAATATTCAAATATTTTTCGTAGACAATGTGTCGTGAAGTTTTTAATTTTGGCAACATTCATACGATTTTATGTTTAATGTTGCCATAATCGCACTCATTACAAGCCTAGTTGCACGTGTTGTGATAGTATTTGAATATCATAGTAAAACAATGTTCGGAAAGTGAGTAAACGTTAGAAATTCAGGCTACACGTTTGAAATATACGCGATTAATTTCCTACAGCCTTTTCTACGTCGATTGCTTCTTGCAAATATTATATTGCTATACCTTGCTGTTTTTTAATTAGACGACAATAGCTCTCAGTTAATATTATTATTTTAAAGAAGCTAATTTATCGTAATATTTTATATCGTATAAATTCTTCTAAATTGTGCTTTTGGCAGCTAGTTGAAATAGAGCAGTTTTCCGTTACAATGTGTAAAACATTCAATCGAAAATTGTTCTATAATATACACAATCCCTGAGATCGCGCCGATGTAAAAAAAATCACATATCTCAATTCGGGAAGACTACATGATTGGCCCCCGGGATTTTTTCCTCGTAGAACCAGTTTCAGTACACAAATAACGAGTTAGCGAATGTTACAAAAGTTACAATTTAACCTGCTCACAAATGGTTACTTATCGGATATTATAATTATGGCAGTAGTTTTCTGCAGTCGTTGTACTTACAGTTTTACAAATTACTTAAGCGCATCCCAAAAAGGATGCCCGGTGGAAAAGAAAATTATCGAAATTAAATATATATATTTTTTATAATACTATCATGATGTTCTAGATAAATTACCACAGCCCGATTATATTTATTTTACGTTATTATAATGCGGTGATCGTTATATTTAAAAAAAATTATATACTTCATCTCCAAAAGTCGGTAATTAAGAGCTAGAGAAATGGTCATAATTAATTCTGACAAAAATATTTCGAATGTCTAAGTACTTAGTCTAAACGTAATGGTAGTTGATGATTTATTTGACTTTATTTAATAAATTACTAACATAATAGTTTTAATAATTCAATAGATTTAAAGATTATTTGTTTGTTTGTTTTTTTTTTTTATTCAAAATGAAATGTTGAAAAAACTTGAAGAAAAGTATTTCTTCTGGCAATATTTTTGCACGAACAAAACGATTACATTTTACGCTGTAGTAAATATATAAAAATGTTATTTTTATATATCTGACCAATTATATATAAGTAATAAGCAATAAAACGAAAATATTCCTGTAATTTTCAGTTTTGAAAAAGTTTTTGCGATCAAAATTGCATCGTTTTATTTTGTTTTTAATGCAACCTTTGGTTTTGTTATTGCTTATAATACATTTTTGTGAAATTATTATTCTGTAAGTTTATGTTATAGAATTATATCATTTTTCATGTTAATAAGCGCTTCAGTACTAACTGTACGGAATGATTTCGCTACCCGCCGATAGATGGCGTTTGATGCACCGAATACATGCCTGTGTTACTAATCTCAAATTTCTTAGTTAACCAATACGAAGTGAAACTTCACTTGTTTTATCGAATTTCATTTAATAATATCTTTACTAACCACGATTTCATGATCGCCTCGTCATTACATATTTATTCATGACAGCAATAAGGTTTTATAAGCTTTCGATACCTCGTATTTTCTTTATATTAATGGTATTTATCATCTACAATTGCAATAATATATACGGTATATTATAAATAATCATTTAAAAACAAACTGCCGGTATTACACGATTGTCTAACGAATTTATATATATATATGTGTATTTGCAACAAAAACTTTTTTTTAGAATTTACTAACCAAAATGATTTACTTACGAATCACAACGAAAGTCTTATAATAACAAATAATTTACTAACGACAAAAGCATTAATTTTAATATTTTTTTATTTTAAATTTAATTTTCATAGCTTTTAAATGATATGTAATAACTTAAGAGATCCGAAATCTTAACGTCAAAATTATGTAAGCTCATACAATAATCGCTTAATATTAAAAATTTCGAAAATTCTCAAAAAATTTAACGATCGTCTAAATTATATAATTTGAACGCTTCAACCAATCAAACGAATCAGAAGCGGGTAATGAAGTGTCAATAACGTCAGTGATTATCGACTGATAAAATGAAAACTTCGAGTCAACACACAACATTCAAAGTATCAAGAACTTGACCGGGATTACCACGCAGCCGACAAATAACTTACATCACTAAAAACAAATAATTTACATCACGACTGTGTTTTAGAATCAACTTGTTTATTTCAAACATCAATGACACCTCTACACACTTAGCGAAACTTCTGAAAATAATATTTTAAAACATTTTATAACTAGTACTGCGTTTCGTCGGAGATTTTATAAAACATTTACGCAGAGAACGTTTCCTCGTGGCACCGACGATGCGAAGACGCAGCACAAAATAGCTTAAACGAACGGAATGAGAGAGTAAAGGAGAAAGCTTAAAGTAAATATATCGCAATGTATGAACATCTTAAAAATAAACATCATATAAAATTAAAATAAGTCAATTTCTAGAAACAATCGCCTTTGGACATAATAAATCAGCACAATCGGGTTCAACTAAAACAACAGCGATGTTATGTCAATTTTAACTGTTGATCGCTTCATTAACAATCGTTGCATTTGATTAGTTGCATAACATTGTCCACAGTAAGTGTCTCAAGAAATTGACGTAACATCAGGTAACGCGCGACGCACATCCTACTAAGCTTACAACTAACAAAAGGTTGTGCTAGGCGTCGGTGGGAATATCTGCCGAACATCCCGCGAATCAATAAATAATAATTATGTCACATGTGATCAAATGCAGGTTGACGGAAAGACGCGCGGGAGCGCCGCGTGCGCACGGACGCCGCGCCCGCTCGCTCCGCGAACGATGGCACAACTATCGACAAGCAGCCGCTTTGCGACCGGCCGACATAAAAAAACCTCTCTGTACACAAAGCTTAGAAAAAATCTTTTACATAATAAACAACGGCAAATATAAATCGTTCTCTTATTGCAACAAAGAACCGCAACGATAGAGGCCGAAACATTAAAGATATTTTAAAAATTTATCGTCGATTAAAATAATGAAATAAAAATAACGTTAAAGCATTAGGTGCAATGAGTGTTGACTCGGCTACATCCGTAGCGACATTTTCTTTGGCTTGCAACGCTTTGCGAACACCCACTCCCCAAGCGCGCGCCTCGCAACAAACATAACGACACAAAGCGGAAACGAACGCCACGCGCAATCTTAACGTTCAATTCCGTAAGATCACAACGCACAAAATCTACAAACGGAATCACACATATTTAAATAAGAGGCGCGCACCTGTGTGTACACGATCACATTCTAGTGTACATTCCCATCTTTAGGCAGTTTTTCAGCTCGTTTGTTCCGATTACTGCCTCTTTTCCTGGGAGTGGGTGTTTGATTCTCGGGCTACGCATGACGTTTTGCATGAAGCGCTAAATGATCGGAGCGTGAAAAGCAGCGCTCGCAGTGGCGGCAGCGGAATGGTTTCGCTCCTGTGTGTTTACGGTAATGTCTAGTCAGCTCGTCGGACCGCGCGAACCGCCATTCACACCCTTCCCAAGAACATTTGTATGGCTTCTCTCCTGAAATTAAAGAAAACAAATCATATAATTTGATGGTTTATACTTTTTAATCAGCTTAAAAGAGGCAGTTTGCCAGATTTATGATTGTTCGACTATAATCGACAAACTTGACAAGTTTTTAATTATTATTTTTCTATATAAGTAGATACTTAAACTATTCAATTAATGCGAATCACTGAGGGCTATCATCTTGTCAATGTTATGCAACGCTAAAACTGGGTGAAGAGTTTAAAAGAGGTCATAAAAGCGCCCGATATAAACACTAATCACAAAATGTAGGATTTCTTCTATACGCTGCCGACTGGTGAAATAGCATGCGCTAGGCGTTTCCAAAGATAGGAGAAATCACATTTAGAGTAAATAATTCAGAGAATATAATATAATATTCGCCAATACGTTTTTTTGTCGGGCATCTGATCACGATTGATTGACACATGACACGATTATTAGATCGTTTTTAGAAGGTTACGATCAACATTATACATAATTTTAAACCACTGAGGGCAAATGTGTCCAAACGTCAAAAACAGTATGTCAGTTGAATCAGGAACTCGTTAGTTTCCAAAACAAGGATAAATTCGTGAAACCTGCTATCGAACTGATGGCCTTGATTACTCAACGAAAATCAGAATAATAATTGTTTACTAAAAAGTTTATAACGTACAAGTAACAAGAAAGGATATTTCTCCAAAATAATGTTCGGGGTTACACGGGCAACATTATACTCATTTTTATTTACGATTTCCGAATTGCTTCGATTTGAAAATTAAGAGGGACAAAATAGGAGACAGGCGACGATGTCTGTAGATCGTTCTTTACCAGTACTCGAAGAAAATATCACAAAGATGCCATAAATGTAGAAAATCGTAGTACGACCATAGAGGTTCTAGGAGACTCGAAATATAAAAAATAAAATTTGTCGACGTAAACACCTTTCAATCGTTGCATCAAGAACACATCAATCCATTCAATAAAGTTTAAGTGATTTTATATAAGATAGAAAACAAAAACGACTTAATTAAAAATTATTTGAATTAAATAAAAACTCTTATCTTAATTGTCTTTGAGTTAATGAGGGTTTACATACCTGTGTGTGTTCGTTTGTGCGCTTTGAGATGCGAACTCTTGGTGTAAACCTTATCACAGGCTGGGAATTCGCATCTGTGCACGCGACGCCTGGGATCGGTGGCGTGTGGGTGCGGATGATGACGTGGCACATGACGTCGAACAGGCGCCGGACTCGGCGGCTCATCTGGTCATCATCATACAATTTTATTATAAGCGTGGCGTTTACATTATAGGATAATTATAATTAAATCATCTTAGTTATAAAAAAAAGTGAACAGTAGTACTTGTGCTATGATTGTTAGAGAAAGACGGAATTGCGAAAAATTCATATACGCATCTCATTCACGTTTATTATATTATTGTATTGTTTTATTACTTAATCTATAAATATTAATTAATACCTTACTCATGCTTCGAGCACTCTGTCGATGAGGACAGATAATCAACTCTGTAGCTTAGGAACTAAGAAGATTATAGATACATAGCAACAGACACGGCGGAGAGAAGTAGGGGGGGAGAAAACGGCTTTAGGGGATTTCATTTGTAACAAAAGATAATTATTATTCTATTTACTATACAAGTACAACACCGGATTAATTAATTATTATCGACCAGTGACGTCAAATTATTTGCATCCTGACGTCTCTTATTTTATATTTTCTTTGTATTATGTAATTGTATTTGTTGGATGGGAATAGATCTTCTAATTATTTATTTTAAATATAGTACCGTATATATAAATATATATATATATATATAGGTACATAGTAATTACAAAACTAAATATTAAAAAAAACAGATAGCCAATTTATTGAGAAATATTTTAGAATGAGACGTACATAGGAATACTAGAAACTAGTCATTTTATATATAATATATATAAATCATATAAATCGATAGAATCGGTTATAAAATATTCGTTTTTAAATAATCGACATACATACATACTACCGTTTAGTCGCGTTCTCTGAAAACAATGACATCGATTTGAAATAGCTTTATTCATAAAAATAAATTGCATATCAATCATGCTTTATATATAAAAATAAATTTAGACCAAAGTAAGAATAACCGTGCGCTTTTGATTATTTACCGAACATTCGACCAAATGTAATAGTTTCATTGTTGTTCAATTAAAGTATACAAAGTACCTTCGTTTAAATTTACTTAACTAATTCTAGTATTATAAATGAACTCGAGAAAAATAACATCATAATAAGGCTAACACTTTCGGGATCGCTTTTAAGTGATTCTTTGTATTAAATATTTCCTTCCCTATAAGCTATTATTTAACTTGAAATATTTGTATGGGTCAAGTCTTGCCATTAGAATTTGAACACTTTTATTTATACTAGAAAGTTGAATTTTTATACGTTAGTTCATTTTCGATGACAATGCATTTTATGGTTAGCATGACCTGATTCGGAACCCAGGATTGGCTTTAGAACTTTTCAACTGTCGACAGCATCGAAGCGAGATTTTGTTTTTAAAAATAAATTTAATATTCATTCTGTTATTTTATTTTTACGTTAAATTGAATGTTTTTTTTGAAATATCCTCGATATAGTTACTGTTATAATTATGTACCTATGTCTGTGTATTCTTAACTCTAGTTTTGCTTTATGTATTCAAGTGCAATTGTTCGTTTTTTCGGTATTTATTATTAGCACAGTTTAAGTCACGACGATACGAAACATTGTATACGTTTTTGTTTATAACTTAGGTTAATTACTTAAGCTTGACTCATCGACAGTTTTGCGATTTGTAATAAAGAATCATCTTCATATTACAAAAATGTGAATTGAAAACCAAATAATCATACTAATATTATTTTATTATATTATATATAGCATAAGGAAACAGCAATACTTATTATTGTTTTGTTCCAAATTGAGTCAGTTAGCCAGTGTAATTACACGCTCGCTATGACGTAACGTCTTATTTCTCAAAGTTGGTAGAGCATTGACATTGTGTCAGTAATATTTCAAACGAGACAAATGTGTATTCCATTGCCATCCTGCGTAATTTAAAAATAAAATATTCCGTATCTTTCAAATTTGGAACTGCAGATTTATATTTTATAAATCAAGTATCAATTATAATAATAATAATAAAAATAAAAAGAAATATCATTATTAAATTTCAAAACTTTGTGTTGTATATTTATGAAAAACTAATTATTGTACCTCTTGGTTCATCGGAATCGCTAGGCGGTTCACTCTTCACTGCTGTGACTGTGAAGATTCTCGGTGACTGTGGAGATGGCGGTGTTGGAGGTGGAGATGTGGCTGACCTCGCCCATTCCTCTTCTTGCGCCGGCTCTCTGCGCTTCCCTCGGGGCTCCTCTCGGAGGTACCGCTCCATTTCGTAACATGTCTGTAAAACATAAGCCACATAATTTTTTTTTTTATTGTCATCATAGCCGATAATCAGCCAGCCCTGAGAAACAATTTACACTGTCTTACTTAGGCAATATTACGTTCAATTTATCAAATCAATGAAATTTTAAACTTTATTTTTATATCGAGTTATTCGCATTTTGCTACTGAATTTTTCTGAAAATTCGACTTGAAGTGAACCATTGGATCCTAAGGGAACAAATTTTAAAGCTACAGAATTTTTCTATCGTCGAAGTTCCGGATCCAATCCGGATAATTAAAGATTTTTGTAGTTCATAAAATTTCCTTAGAAAGATATGAGAATTTTTTTAAATGTTTAACGTACACTGACTTTTACAAATCTATCATTCAAGTGGATATACGCTGACATTCCCTCGATACACCAACATATCTACAAAGAAATTCAGATACATTTTTAAATTCCAGTTTTAAAATACCTAAGCCGCATTCATTGTCATGTTTTAATACTCTATTTAAATTATTAGGGCGTAAAAAAATCTCATTGAAAACCGACGTTCTGATAATAAACTATTATTCAAATTGCAACTGCAATAACTATCTGACCTGTGCAGCTCGGTAAACTATTAATAAACGCGAAGTATATTTTTCCGTTAATCAAACGATTTATAGTTAATCATAAAACGTAACGTGCGCTCTTTTTAATGGTCACTGATAAACCTGACATTTGTTTCCGAGAAACTAATTCTATAACATCAAATTAATTTAAACGTTTTATTTTCTAAAAATATTAATAATAATAAAAGCCCCGTATCTCTTAGCAGATTTATCGTAGAATAAGTTACAATTAAGAGTATATATATATATATATATATAATATATAGTGTTAGATGATATACGCAATAAAACTTTCAAAGCCGTTCGTTAAAGTGCAATCCGAGTGAAGTAAACTCGTAGGCGATAAATTCCATAGAAGGTTTCGTCGGCGGCTTCGATTTCGTGAGAGGAAATCGAGGATTCAGGCATTAGTTACCCATTTCTGTACGCTTGACAATGTTTGCAAAATTTCGATGATAAGTCGAGTAGTTAAGACGTGAAATCGTAACAAACAAACTCGGTTTAGCATTTATAATATTAGTTAGGATAGTAAAAAAAAGAGCTGCGATGATTTAATATAAAGAGATGGTAACATTAAACGAAAAATGCTGTTGATTTGTGTTTTGAATGCATTTTAGACGAATTTATGTTACATGTGCAACAAGAATTGCGTTGAACAAAAAGTTTATCTTCTATCTTAAGTAAGCCCAGCGTATGGATCTTTCCGCGTTGCCTTATATGAAAACATCATAAACACGTTTTAAATTACCAAGCATTAATTTTTTGGCACAGGAATAAGATAGAAAGTATTATTTGATATAACAACCGGGATCAAAAGATTAAGTACCCGAAGTAACAAACACGGCCCAGCAAAGAATATATCTTCCACACAAAAGATTTCGGAGCGCTCTCTGTAGACTGAGCTTCGGTCACCTGTGTCTAAAACTATTTTATCAAATTTTAAATTAATTTTATTATCCTCTTCTTTTTATTACTTTACACATTTATATTATCATTGAATGAACTTATTTTCGAGTAACATAAAATTCATCGTAAAAACTTTACTGGTATATTTTACGATTTAACTATACTTGGCATTGCTGATATTGTCTATACTTATAAAATAACATGTCCTGACTGAGTAAGGTCGTTTTATTGAGTAGACACCAGCTAAGGAAGGGATTTTGGAAATTCTACCTTTAAAGGGATTACCCCTATAGGGGTTGAAATTTTGTATGGAATTCCGTCATATTTAAGTTAGAAACATGAACTTTATTTTTGGAATACTGATCTCGTATCTACTCATTTTTAATAAGATACCAATTTAAGCATTTCTGGATATTTTACCCTAAGAAGTGAAATATACACCAATGTGGTAAACAAAGAGGTCTTAAATTAAAGTAATATTTTAAGTTAATCTTGTAAATATATTCAACTTCGACGCGAGCAAAGCCGCGGGCAAATGCCAGTTACATATATATGTACATGATATCAGTAATGCTATTTATGTTTATTTATCCTATCTTTTCAATATAGTATGGAAAATTTAATAATATCTACACGGCCCATCCACACCTAAGCTATTTTTGAAAATACAAGAACTGTCTGACAAATATAATTACATAAAAATTGAGGTTTGCGTTATTTTAAAATTTTGAACGACAGATGATCAAATGCGTATCTCGATGATATGTGGTCATCATCATAAATACCTACTGGCACTATAACAAATGTAAATAAACCACTCTTTTCAACATCACAATACTGCCATCCACAACTAAGAGATTAGGTTTTTGTGTTATTAAAGGTGGTTACCATACAAACAGAAAAATATATAGTATAACTGCCCTATCAGTACATAAATCCAACCAAACTACAATTGAGCGGCACAAATGTACTTTTATTATATTTCTACATAAATATTTATTGTATAAATAAAAATGTTATAACATTAACGGACGATATAGGGCACTGATTAGAAACAGTCTACATTTACCCTGAGTGGGTTTAAAGATATATCCACACAGGGATTTAAGCACAGATGTTCTAGCGCTACTGAATTCTCACGTATTAAATCTGTGTTTATAACTTGTCGTGCTTTATGCAGGAAAACATCGTTAGGAAATCTGATTTGTATGTGGGGAGGAAATTATGGCACATTACGTCATAATTGTAAAAATATATTGAGACAACAATGCATCCATTTTTTTAGGAACAATTGAAACGAGATAGATGAGGCATTTTAAGAAATTATGAACGCACGTTATATAAATTAGCAAATCTATATAAATCATAAAAAAATGAAGATGAAAAACGATTTCGAGGAGAGTCTTAAGTTAGCTTTGTTTCAATAGTTGAAGATAACTCAATACTAATATTTGAAATTGATTGTTTCACAATCTGTATCTATTATTCTAATAAACATAAATTGGATACACATTTTGTCTGCCCTTAGACGTCTTATAATCTTATTATTTAGAGCTAATAATGTCTAGAAAAAATATTTTACGATATATTTTTAATTCTTAATTATATAGAAATGTAATAACGTACTAAATTCGTTTGATTTGGGAGTCAAAGTCCTCATTATAAGAATAGGCGTCACTAATGGAACGAAGAATGTATCCTATGCATACATACAAGCAAACGCACGAGTTGACTTGTCATTAAAAATACAAATTCAATTTATTGGGATCCCAGTCTGACTTCCTAAATAAAATTGTATCGACTAGCAAGTTAATTTTCGAAGGTTTCTGTGCCATCCTTGTTATATATAGAAAGTTCATCTGCTTATCCGTTACAGTTCATTAGAACCGTACGATACAGAGAGGTACGGCGGCTTAAAAATAGAGTTTGACACATTGAACATATAAAAAATATATCGTAATGTACATCAACAAAAAATAATATTAAAAATTATATTTGTATCATATTAATAACTAATAATTATGATTATTATTAATAACAGAATGTCATAGTAAGTATACTATGTTCACAGCTTTTTGTCATTAGATAATACAAACTGCTATGTCCCTGAATTTTAAATCTGTAATATCTTCGAAAATATTTATTTAAATTACATATTGTAAGGGCCATATTGATCTATATTAAATGCACAATGTATTTAAGGTACTTAATTAGATAAGGATTAATGCTGTTTTGCTTAAAATCGCCTCGAATTTAAGCCATTATTTCTCGTGAAAAGTAAAGGATAAATAATGGTTATTGTGGGTTATCCCTAGGAGATAGACATATACCATCGCGAACATTTTTGAAGACCTTTTTAAGGTGTACAATACTGTAGTACATTATTTTGATCTATCTCATAGGGTTCAATCAGCATTTGCATTGTAAGCGGAAAAAATGTTTATTTACGACATCAATTCAGAAACCTCTAAAATTATCAGTGTTTCTCTACTATATTATTTATTATACATATAAACCTTCCTCTTGAATCACTCTATTAAAAAAAAACACATCAAAATCCGTTGTGTAATTTCAAAGATCTAAGCATACACAGGGACGGACAGACAGCGGTAAGCGACTTTGTTTTATACTATGTAATGATATGCGAATTCGGGTATTATTCACTTATTAAATAAATAAAATTAATTTGATATGATGAATATTATTCATCATATCAATCATTCATAAATCAAATATAAAGGCTTATTGAAAAATTCCGATCATGACGATTAATACGTTGAATTCGGAAAATATTTTGGCCACACTCATTATTCAATATTAAGCGTTAATATGCAATTCTATAAATTGTTGGAAAACATACAATAATGGATGAACAAGTCCATTTGAATACCTAATTTGTGGTTACGATTTTCGTTAAGTAAATGTAATATTGTAGGTAATTAGAGCGCTAACGTGAGTTGTGTTTCATATAACCTAATAAGGTAAAACAAACTGATAATAATCAATTACCTACATAATTGTCTTCCCGAACTGATGTACAGGAGTATAATTACAGATACAAGTGTATACTGTATGGACATAGTATTTTTATAAAGTTGTGCGCGTTGAGAATGATAGTTGATTCAATGAATTAAAGTATTAATTACTTACCTACTTAATCAAAATAAAAATGTCCCTTACCACGGAATATGAAATAAAATCTATACATATAATTAAATTGGAGTGTCTGTTTGTAATATAAAAATAAGTGCTTTTTACTAAATTCATATATAGACATGGTACATATACCAAAATAACATTTTTTTTTTAATTTTTGTCCGTCTATATGTATGTCTGTTTGTTTCGGCTAATCTCTGGTACGGCTGGACCGATTTTGACGGGACTTTTACTGGCAGATAGCTAATGTAATAAGGAGTCACTTAGGCTACAACAATAACCTTTTTGTTAAATCCAAACGCTCACGAAGTCGCGGGCACAGCTAGTTATAAATAAAAGGACATGAAGTTTCAGTGACAGTTGAAGATTCACGTCTGCTAATCACTGAAACATTTAGCCTCTGAAAAACCGAATTTGATGATAGTAACGGTTTTATTATGAAAAAAAATTAAAAGTGATCGTTCGGGAGAATATGCACAAAAGAATATGTCCTATAGTAGTGTTATAGCTAATAAGTTACGCCCGACATACGTTGCCTCTGCAATATTATTGTAAACAATTTTTCGATACGACTCTCGCGTCACCTATTGTCCGTTGATGATGATTGCCAGGAACCTTCACGCATGTGTGAACACAACTGTACAAAGTTTCAAGTCAATCAAATGAATGGTACAGGAATATTTACGGTACAAAAAGCATTCATATATTTACATATGCAGTTATAATATGTAATATAAATAAATATTTAATTTAAAATAGATGAGCAGACTGGCACTGACTGACCTGATGACAAGTGGTCACCAACATCTACGGACAAGAACTATTGAGAAATATTTACAACTACTTTAAGAAATATTAACTATCCCTTACACCGCCAATGCGCCACCGACCTTGGTTTACTAATTATACTGGATCACTATACATTCAAACTGGAATACAACAATTGTTGTCTTGAGGTGTTATAAGTGAGTGGTCCGTACTGAGACCAACTTGCTCAAAGTCTTACCACCAAGTAATAAAATGTATGTATATTCAATGATTAACTAATTAGTAGTATATAATGGTAAACTGACTGTAAACGTTAAAATATTAATCGTAAGAGATAACCTCTTACGATTAATATTTTAACGTTCAAAAACACATTCCTTAACAAATGTCTAAACGCTTTAGTGTGACATGACATAACAATACTCGTAAAACAAATAAATAAAAGCTGTTTATTCCGAACTAGACTTACAAAGTATTCGAATAAAGCCTTTAAGCAAAGGACGCCATACACTCACCTATACTTCGAAGTCATGAGAGAGTATCGCACATATAGGAGTAGTCAGTTTTCAATTCGACAAATGGGTGTCGTTTCTTTCGAGCTTAAATAAAAACTCGTGTAGTCTTCCGAGGCCATCGCCAAAGGATCGAATATCTTCTTATTTGTTTTTTCGAAGCATGAAGCCATGTTTGTGTACGGAGGATATTTGAGGCTGGGCAGCAGGTATATAAGCAAGACATAATAGCCGTTTATAGCTAAAACAAAACGATATTATGGAATTGACCATTAGTGAAATAGCTTTAATGTTTTTAAATGGAAATGTTCCACTGCTATGCTAAGACCTGCGCTCCTCTTTAAGATAAGGTTTGGAGCCTATTCCACCCAACGTCACGATATTTATAATAAGATTTTATGAATTTCGTTTCAATATCTTGTTAAATTAAAATGTTTCGTATAAGACAGTTTAAGATCACGTCGAGTTGTACAATCGCAGATAAACAAACATAAAATTGTTAAAAGTATTACCGCTCTTAAAAACAATAACATATTTTTATTATTGTTTGATTTATTTTGTTTTATTTATTTATAGCACGTTGAGTTATTTTGTATGTGTGGACACAACTATATGTTTAAAATTTAACTGTCACACAATGTGTACATTCGCGAGTTTGATGAGCAATGCGGTGAAACTATTTTCTTTGTATGTTTGTCCTTCACTGTCATTGTGTAACGTAGACTGTTACTTAATACATTCAACAACAATGTTGATTGCAAGCCCAAAAGGAAAAATATAATCTCCATCAGTCTTTTTTTATCGATATATTTAAAGCAACTCAAATTATTTTAATATTGGAAGACGAAAAGGTCATCAGCATTGCAGACTAACAAGAATTATAAATATTATGAACAGAATGTCCATGTGTATGTATTATATATTCAATTGCTGATACCTAGCATTCAATACGATGTTTCTTTAAATTGTTCGTAATTCACTATCGGCTACGTCTCTGCGCCGCCTATTGTAACTTAAGGTACTATGTCGTTCACGAAAAGTTCTCGAAAATTTCACGAAAGTTCCAGCAACTGTACAAAGTTTCAACTTAATCGGATCGGAACGATTTGAGACAATAGGAATAAAAGCAAGTATTCTTTTTTTATTTAAGAAACAAGTGTAGTTCAAGAAGAAATTTATATTTGTGAGTTTCAAGTATTTGAATGTTAAATAAAACAACCATTGAATATTCCACTACAAAACGAGGGCCTGGAAGTTTCCGCGAAAGTCATAAAGTGCTTATATCAGAAATTCTCTCGCACAGTAGGTTCTTTAAAATTTATTTATATATTTCAAAAATTTATAAAATTAAAAATAAAGTTTTATAAATTAGAATATTTTTATTCAATTTATTATTTCATTTTTGATTCAACGGATTCACCACTCCATGCGGTCATGATCTGTACGATTTGTACAGCAACTTTTTATTTCTATATAATTAAGACGTTAATGGTTAATTATTGGTAATGGTAATTAATAAATTATTTTATGTCATAAAAAAAAACAATATTAATTATCATTACATTTATTTATTGATAACCAAATAAAGCGCATAAAATTAGTGTACAAGAGTTAGCACACAAAGGTGCCTTTGCCTCACTTTCATAGTCTACTGGGAGTCAATTCGACACGAACAGAAATAGTGCTTCCGAAACACGACAGTATACTAGTTGTATAATTACAAACTTCCAATTCCGAACGAGAATACTTTCATAGAAAAACTTATAATTATAAATTATACTGGCGAACCACGAATCTATCAGCCTAAAAAATTGCTACTAAACTAACGAGGCCATTTATTATCAATATTACTAGTTTCATTTCTGTTTTTTATTATAAATACTTTACGAATAATTTTCCAAAACATCAATAGGTGTATTATATATATATATAGTTATGTATAAGAATCAAAAGGTAACCAGAATAAACTCGTAATCATTTATTTCCACGTGAATTTCAACGACCTTTAAAATTGCCAATAAATTGAAATATTATGATAATGATATAAATCTCTTAGAATACATTAATATAAATTAAAAACAATCATATATTTTCCATTATATCGGTAGATACAAGTTAGTACATACCCATACAAGTTGTTTAAAAAACCTAGTGGTTACTATAATGCTCAATGTATCGCTCTTAAGGAAGAGTTTTTTTTTCTATTCAACTCAGAATATAATCGTGTATAATATTTGAATGTAGAATAGCAGTCACTATAACTCAGTGGAACCCACGTTTTACTATAAAGGTTAACGCTCGCTGTCAAGGCTAGAACGAAGGTACAGGGCACAATGCCTCTCTAAACTTAACGGTGCATTGGGCAGTTAAGAACAAATTCGAGTTTAACTTTAATCAACCCTTCATCTTTATCTCGAAAAAAATAAGATTTATAATCGTTTGAACGTAACAGGGTGAATAGCCCGCCGTCGTGCACGAGATATTATTTATTATTTTGTTCTAGAACACTAAATTGTTGTTTCCAATAATATTGAATAATTGAGACATTGTTATATAAATATGTTTATATACTTTTTTAAATAACCAATTTATAGATAATCGAAATGAGTCCTCGTTTTGGAAGACCATATTGATAAAACGCCACGTTTTCTTATTAGTTAGGAGGATGTATATGTGTGTGTACACATTTGTACATATGTAGGTATGGTTGTGAATATTTATCTTTTTGAGATTTGAGAACAAATTATGATACTGATTCCAATTCAATTTCATCAGATTAGTAGCACATCTAATCGTAGCCGGTTTTTAATTCGAAAATATAGTATTTCCAATAAGGACTGCATTCGAGAATAACGGAAACTCTCTTTGACGGTGTAGACAGGTTGCTACCAGACCTTTGCGCTATACATATTTATATAGTTTGAATGAAACAAAAATATCACATGACGTCATTTACGATAATTTAAAATGTTAGTACAATGACAAACAAGAGCGCTCGTTATTGCGTGGGATGTATCCAAATATTTCATCCATTGTGTCATGCCGATTTTATTAAACCTTATCCACTTTATACCTACTTACATTCAATTCACAAACGCGTGCAGGAATCCAATTTAGTTATTATCAATACATTTTATTTATTACCTATTTGTAAATTTACAATTAAATCCATTTCAACGGCGAGTGTAATAATAACGTTTTTTCCCTATTAAAATTTTCTTCGCCAGATATTACGATATCTTTAAAGTTTACATTCAATTGAAAATGTTTCGTTTTTAGCAACTATTTATATTAAATGATGCTTCGTTGCGTATCCGCTATCAAAAGACTAATAAAAAAAACTGGTTTGAACTATATTTACATTAATAAATAACCTAAGAGCTCTAACATTTTGTATTCATTTTAAAATCGTCGATGATACAAGTGAAGTCGATTCACACGGAAAGTGATAGTTCTAGTTACTACTATTGCCGTTTCGCTCTTACCCGTGTGTTTATATCGTGCCATTTCGGTGTCAAGTGTCATGATTAAATGAAGAATAAAATTATACATTTTCCTTAATTAATGATATATGAAAGGAATTACGTGCTCAAATTTATTTCCCTTGTTCGTACATTTTTATATTATGAAGCTTTATAAAATAGCATATTATTTTAGCTTATAAGTATAGGACACTATTATTATAGGAATTGATAAACTATATATATTAAGTTCTCCATTTTATATACCACCGGTTTGTAATATTGTCAGGATATTTGTGAGCATACGCACTCAAGTTAACACTTTATATAATATTGTATAATATTTAATCAATTTATTTATCAAACATTTAAACAGTCGCCCCGCAAGCGGTAATTTGTTTATGTCATTCGCATAGCACATAGGCAACAAAAAAAAATAACACGATAAAAAAACAGGTACATTTGAAATGCATACACAGTCGCTGAATCTTGCCAATGTTGCCAGTTACAAAATCGCATAGCAATATATTGAGCGTAAAAGTAAATAACGTTCGAAAGAAGTTCGCACTGCAATTTGGGTTCTGTATTTGTTAGCTGGCCAAGGAATAATGCAAAATATATAAAAAATAAGACGACAACGGCAGTAAAACATGGGTCAATAATTTAATTCATTTTTAATATAAGCATTGGTCTTAACTTAATTTATATACGAATACTGAGTCCAAACTCCCTCATGCAAGTTAATATTTTACGACTCCCTGTCGTAAAATATTAAGTTGCAAGTGGCAACACTTTTTTTATTTCCATGGACGATTATAGCTGCGTATTTATCGTAAAACCGCAATTCCCAGATACACGGGTCACACATGATCACCCTACATAGTGTCTTGCGCAGCGCGTGAGTGACTTTCACAACGCCTTTCGAAGTTTCTCGCACTTTTCTACGCTAAAGGAAAATGCATTGTCCCATTTGTATTATTATTTTAAAAATATGTATAAAGGACTTTATTAAATAAACGAATTTTAATTGTTAGTTACAAATAGTTTTCTTCTATTCTATAACACTTGTAAGTTTACAATTAGCGTTAATTCGTTCGGTGGCTGCATGATATGCCTGTTCGTGACCCTCATTTCGTTATTCATAGATCAAACAATGGGCAATAGATCTTCACAAAAAATCTTTTCAGAGATTTCACCGCTGTTAAGCGTCATCGTTTTTATTACTTTAACAGTTTTAAAAGAATTCATGTCACGACTATAAAGCCACTTCGAAATCACTAGCTATTGCAAGCTTTTTTTAGATTCGTATTGTTTAGATAAAACAATTGCTTTTAAACATTTACCTACTTAACAAGAAACTGTACTTTTTTTGTTTTATATTATCTAGTACGTGTTTGGATACGATCACTTTTTATGTTATTGATAGACTGGTCTTAAATTTATGATATTAGGAATATTATTAATTCGAACTTTTTTAAATCCGGAAAGGGTAAAATAAGCTTCACAAATTTCTTCAAGTTCTCCATAGCCCACCTTCGCACATATATTTACGGGCTATTAATTCTCTTTGTGTATTTTTAAAAGAAACGTAAGTAAGTCATTATTTAATCTTATATCCAAATAGCATATGAACTTTCAATCAAGATACTTCAGTTATTGTTAATACAATAGTTTGCAATTGATAAAGTTTAAAAGTAAGAAACGAGTTTCATCGTTAAGTCAGAAATTAATTAATTGTATTCTAATTATGAATCTGGAATACGTTTAACCAGCTCTGTTTATGTTATATTTTGTTTTTATAAATATTCGTTAATAAAATTAAAAAAAAAAATCGGCTATATTGAATAACATCAAAGTTCGATATTCCCCAATTAAATTTCGATACCAATTATTACGTTTTAGGTTATACGCATAGTTTGTTTGTATAGTAAATATTTTACGTAAATTTATCGTAATTTGTGATGAAAAATAATCCGTTTTTTTTTCATATTTCGTTTTCATATTTTAGTAAAAGACTCTTGAATACTTTATTTATATTTAATAAATAATTATTTATTATATAAATCATTATTATGTAAATAATGGTTTTATAATAGTATATACTCTCATCATGAAAAGATTCAAATATATGAGTTTGGTAAGATTCCATCGCGATCATAATTATGTTTAAATATATGATATATTCTAAAAAATGTATAATGTATGTTGATATCGAATAGCGACGTTATGTTGCTATAGTATTGTAAAGGGTAATATTAAAAAAATGTGTTACGTCACACCGACGGGCCAACTTCATTCTATTATGGTATTTCTGTCGGTGAGTCATCAACGATGCCGGTTCGTGGTCTCTCTCGTAGGGTTTACACTGCAAAGTTTAAGCATTTCTTATAAATAGAATATATAAATAACCAAATATCATGATTTCACCTCAAATTGAGGCAAGACATTATTAATTTTATAATAATAATGTGAGATTTTAAATTAACATGGTTATTTTTATTACTACAAGTATTTAAAACGATATATTTACCATGTTTTTTATTTTTATTTGGTAAAGCTCGATATTTCGATATTATCTACGAATGTCTTGTTCACGAGACTGAACTCTCTCGTGTAAAACATGGTAAATATTCCATTTCAAATACTTATACTTAGTTATAGTGATGTGTTTTTTGTTGTAATTTGAATATAATTTTACGATTTTCTATACATTTGTCGTACAGTTATTGTTGTGTTTGAAACGCGGCATCGATCTCAAATGAATGGAAAAGCTTGTGAATAATGAACTTAGTGACATTTGAAAAATATCAGGAAGAATTTTCCGATTATTGTTTTCAAAAATATTTATTGTTGCATTCAAATCTAGGAAGCGTGTCTGTAAATATTATTTTTTTTGTTAATTTTCAATTGGCAGTCGATAACCCTAAAGTTCGGCACAACGGTCACAGCCACAGCGGTTGAGTGATAATACACGCAACATTTTGAAATGAGGACCCCTCACACGTTTACACACGACGCTTGTACCTACTCAAATTCATGTTTTAATGTTTTAAAAAGTTATTATTTTATCGAAATATTGGATACTTGACATTTGAGAAACATAAATATAACCAATTATTATGCTAAAATATAGCGTAGTTTTATAGCTTATGATCAAGATATATTACAAGTTGTATATAAATTGGTCTAAGTTGGTATGTTTTGTATGAAACTTTTTAAAACAGATTGGTTTCGAGATCATAACTTAAACTTGAAAGAAACAAGTCGAACACTAACAGATTTTACACAGGTACGCTCTGTTTATCCGTCGTCGCCTTAACAGTGTATTCCTTCGTCACACACTTACGTTCACGACAGACAAGGCCGGTGCATTTCGTGTGATAAAAACCACAGCTAGCACGGCCTTATACATTTAACGATTTCACGTACATAAATGCATATTCGGATTAGTCATACACGAACTTGATTACAAAATACATGTATATTTTAAGACTGACAATGTTGATACGTTCACAGTGTGCATGTAAATATGTTAGTCACAGCTGTATATCCTATGTATATATGTATTATATGTAGTGAACATTGTAAAAATACATATAATATGACGATGGAAGTAAGATAAAAAACGTGTTGTATAAAAGTTAAGAAACCTTTTTTTGAGTCAAAGTTACTAAAATTCTGTGGCCTGCTGCTAAATGGGCCACACAAAGATTTTTTGGGTATATCATAAATGACAACCACTTTTTCCGAACCAAATAAAATATTATAAATTCATTTGTGCCGAAACAGCACATTAAGCTTAACCTAACCAACACTAGTACCCAAAACCCATATTTTCTATAAAACCACCAACATTTGTTTATCGTTTCAATTCGGATTGACAAAAAGTTATTGATATTGGTCCTTTTAGCATCACGTCATCGAATTAAGAATCATTAAAAAGATATAGGTAAAAAATATCTGCAAGTAATTATGGAAGTAAGCTCACGCAGATCAGATATTAAATCCATTACTCAAAAAATATCACATTTCGTAATCAGGAAACACGCAACCTTTTGATTTATAAACAGGCATCGTGCCAAAACACGAGTTACGAGCTAGTTTGTTTTTCAAATCCGCTGTCATTTAAGAAGATAAAAAAATTAGAATGATAAGTGACCTCATTTAAATTTAGAACTATTTTTTTTTTAGACTATAAGGACGAAGATTCTTAAACAAAGTAATTTGATAATCCTTAAACTCACAACCTCATCGGGGTAAAGAATATAAAAATAAACTTTTTGATGTTTTT
Source organism: Vanessa tameamea (assembly GCF_037043105.1). NCBI lineage: Eukaryota > Metazoa > Arthropoda > Insecta > Lepidoptera > Nymphalidae > Vanessa > Vanessa tameamea. The sequence continues at coordinate 8,761,595 of NC_087341.1, read as the reverse complement.
TAAAGGTTCGAATTTGACTTTCCGTTTTAACCTTGCCCTAGAAATCCTGATAGACCATAATTTTGTTACCGCTCTACGAGCCTTAGACACTAAATGATTGATTTTTTGTAAACAAGTAATTATTATTATTATTTAGTAAGTTCAGTTCAGTCCAATATTTAGAATAAATCCATGCTCGCAGTTGAAAAATGATATCGATTAAGTACAATTAAACAATTTACTCTTACTTAAAAATTTCGTGAACCATTTTTTATATAAATTTTTACAATATTTTGTTTAGTCTAGTTTTAATATGTCAGATTGCATATCCTAAGATTGATAGAATACACGCCTTAATTAATAGGGTCATTGTTACTATACTTGTTAAATGTTTATTTTATTGAATTTAAGCTAATATTTACATTGCACTGTGTACAAGTCTGGCTCCGTTCTACTCAAAAAACAATTATTCTACCATCAAAAAGCAATGGTTACTTAGTATTGTTAATTGCCGATTCAAAGTGTAAGTTTAATTAAGTGTGTTAGTTAGTGTATCAGGCATAAGAGCCGTAACATCTTAATTTCCATGATTTGCGAAGCAATAGCATATTAAGGAACGCTTAACATTTCTGATGTGACGTGGCCTGATGGTGACCAGTTATCATGAAATTGAGTATACGGTTATTTTATTATATTCAATTTACTTATCGTTGAAATACGTTTGAAATACAAACACTAGTCGTAAAACTATAAACGTTATCAATAAATAATTAGCTCTATCTGATACGGACCACAATATTCTCCACTGAAGCGTAACAACCCACGTCTGTTCAAACTTCGTTCAATTTTCCGGCGTCGTTGCTCGTTGATCTAAAAATAATTCGATGGAGATCCGACGGACTGGCAAGAAGTGTTGATTTTGCATATTATGTTCTCTATACAACTAGATGTATTATACATAAGAACACGTCTTGTGTTGCCTTACATCAGTAAGGAACTGACGATACGTGGAAAATATTATTTAGTTGATGAAAAGTATTTCAGAAGGATTCGATATATTTTTTGTAAACAATTTACTTTTGAATTACTTAGTTAGCCACCCGATCTTGCATTATAATCCATTTAAAAAAATTGTAAGATGCTCTCTATACTAATAAGATTGTCGGGTCTTGATAGAGGACTACTCTATTTACGAAGTAGTTGATTTACATATACGAACTATTTGTGTCGTGACGAACATAGCGAAAGTCTAAGGTTTATTCTTTTTTATATATTAGATATTTCATTTGTTTGATGATGTATTGCAAAGTTTTAAGAAATTTGTTTATTTTTGTAACGCAATAATCCTCAGATATTAAGTTAGTCATTGATAAATGAGCTGTAGTAGTCCATTGGTTAGATACAGTGCATCTTAACCTATGATTGTGGGTTCAGACCAACCACCCTTCAACTCGATCAGTTTGTATAAACCCTTCCTGCCTCTTCGAAAACATCGAATACACACAAGATTATAAATGAACCCTTAAATCCTATATTTTCAGTTATTTGCAAATCCGCTCCAAAGGAATCTACACAATAGCACACGATGTTTTCCATTAGTATGAAATATTCGAGAATTATTGTTACCGAAGCAGATCTACGACTCGTAGAATCTTACACAATGGTTCATTTTCTATGTTATTTCCATTTAATTATTACAAAGTATTTCAGTCTTAAATAGGAACACGATTCATGTTATCACAAAGATAGTTAATTGTTTGAAAGTGTATTAAACGTAATCATTGCAAGTTCAATTATTTTATTTAAAGAGTAGTAATAAATTAACTTATTCTATCAATATGACGAAACAATATTATTATAATACTAAAAATACATACCAACTAAATATATGAAATTTGTATAGCGTTTGTGTTTTTTACGTTCATTTAAATGTCCAAAACACTATGAACTAAACCAGTATAATTGGTTTTTCATAGGTGTACTAAGTGTAAGAGCCAAGATGGCCCAGTGGTTAGAACGCGTGCATCTTAACCGATGATTTCGGGTTCAAACCCAGGCAGGCACCACTGAATTTTCATGTGCTTAATTTGTGTTTATAATTCATCTCGTGCTCGGCGGTGAAGGAAATCATCGTGAGGAAACCTGCATGTGTCTAATTTCAACGAAATTCTGCCACATGTGTATTCCACCAACCCGCATTGGAGCAGCGTGGTGGAATATGCTCCATACCTTCTCCTCAACGGGAGAGGAGGCCTTAGCCCAGCAGTGGGAAATTTACAGGCTGATTATGTTTATGTTATGTAGGTGTACTAATGATTTTATTGATGGGCAGCTAATTCGTGGAATGTAATTGCGAATGGATATTTGCAATAATTGACCTGTTTACAGGTAATTTCAAAGTGTTTGTGTGAACAATTATACTGTCCCAACACATACCATTCCCAGATTGCATTTGGCGTTGACAGCCTTTTGTGGGCCATCGTATTCATTCCGCTACTCCCCGGAATTTCCCTGTTTAAACAACGGGAATAGGAGTACGGGATTCTGTTTCAAACAAACGATTAAGCAAACTACAGACGAAATCGTTCAGTCAAACCTATATGCGATTGCATTTTTAATTTCATCATCCGGTTTCAATTTAAACTTTAAACGGACATTTTGAACGAATCTGCGTATATGAATAACCACTGGTACTTCTACAAACTTAATTATCATCTGGAATTTTCTCGAAAGATTAATCAACTGAGATATTAAAAAGGAATATTCTTTAACTTAGAACGTCTTTAAAATTATATAATTTATTAATTTAATTATTTAACGAAACTATACAATTTGACATTTTCGTATATAATTTGGTTGAACTAATTGATGACGATTCTTAATCTTTCTCAGTATCAGCCTAGACGGTGCAAGCAAGGTATTACAAGTGTGAAATGATAAAATACAATAAATTAAAAGAATCCTTAATATATCAGACTAATAATAAAAAATAAACAAAAAATACAACAGAAAAGGAAAATAAGGAAATACGAGTGTACTTACCGCCAACCCGCATTAGAGCGACGAGGCTGAATAAGGCGCATAATACACTGAGACGCGCCACGCGACCGATCGCTGGGCTGCGTTTTTAACGTTGACCGGTAAGTACATTTGTTTGTATACAAAATACGCAAAGTACCACACACTAACAACGACTCTCCACGCTCCAAAGCAGCATGTATCATAAACAATCACTCCCGCGCCGCGGCGCGTGCTTTACCACGCGGGTTTTTTTAGTAAGAGCATATCTACGATGTATCTCGATGTGGACAGATTTATTTAACTTAGTGTAACCCAAAAATAAATTAAATTCTAAAATTAGCTTTTAATCGAGTAATGGCTAAACAAAGGTTGCGGTTCTCACTAGAGTATTTTAATATTTTCCAAAACCTTTATAAGTCATCTTAAATGGCCCGTTTATCGATTTCAATTCCAAATAGTGATATACGGTTACACAAAATTTAAATTGATAAAATCACTACGGCGGCCTGAATTTGTTCTGTATTATAGATATTGTTTGTTTGGAAATATACATCATTTGATACAGAACCGGTGTGTACTGAACATCGAAACTAATCGGACGGTTGACCCGCGTCGTTGAAACCGCGCGCCTAGCACGTTGCTGTGTGTTATGCGCCTCAGCGCCAAGCCGTTTCAAGAGAATATGTAATCTTTGTCCAGCTTTGACACTCACTGTTACTTTACATTACTTTTTATATTTAAAAAGGCTTTATACGCTCTGTTCTAACAAAATGAGTTTGAAATGTAGCAACTTCTATATAATTTTTTGTATTAAATTAATGTTATAAAGCATTTTTACATTTTCTTTATTAATTAATCCAAATGAATCCTTTTTAAATAAAGATATGAATCATGGGAGGCATGTTAATAATCAAAATACTCCTTGTCTTTATCGTACGTGGTGAACATTTCCCGTATTATTTGTATACATTTACTAAAATTATATTTACATTAAAAAAACACCTTTATTTGGGTACGTGCAAGAATTTCAAATATTAAACGTAAAATTTAAATAAAGTGCACGAGGAACCGTCGCAATTAAAATCATAATATTTATATATTAAAGATATTGAGGTCCTATAGGATTGTCAATTAATGTTAATTATTAAATTATATTTTACCCTGTCGAGTGTGACGGGTCATCTAGTAAGTTTAAAGGTATACGAAAATTAAAACTTAGGATATACATTACAAAATAATAACACAGTAACAGCCTGTAACCTGTAAGGCCTGTAATATCCTGTACTGAGCTACGGCTTAGAGCTTAGATAAACTGTTCCTTTGCGGAATTCGGTCGTCTCGGCTCATGATTAAGAATCATAAGCGATATTAGCACTAGTTTAGTGTGAGCTAAGAGTAGGTTGAGTTTATTGAGCGAGTTTTGCAACCAATTTACCAAATTTCAATCAAATCCAATAACTATTATGCCAACCGAGTTCATTAATTATTACTATAGAGGCACGATTCGCATGTGAAAAGGCACTTATTTATTAATATATTTTAAATTTTAAATTATTAAACGGACTGCTGAATTTTAATTTTAATTTAAAGGAAGGATGTATTAACATTGTAAAGTCAAAAATTCGGTATTATATCATTAATAATATTTCAATAAAGCTCAGAGACATTTTATCCTACAGCAGTTATTTCAAAATTAAGCTACTGGTACATGCCAAGGAACCGTGCATTTTCCGGGATAAATTTTAGCTCTAGTTATTGTCTCGTCCCTCGTACAATCGATCCATTGCTCTTTTTCTTGTGTTATAGAGACAGATACTTGTGTAGACAGGTATTTGTTTTCCATTGTTTTCAATATTCCAGAGGAAGCAGACTCAATGTGAGAATATTTGCTAATTGCTTATTTCTCCTTATTAACTTTTTTGAATAGCTGAGGTACTTCGCGCATGCGTTCATTATTAGTAGTTATTCAGTGGCCAGAGCATGTTCTATGTTTGTTCGTTATCTAGTTTATGAGTCATGCGTTATTCATCGACCTCTCTAATGTATTAAGGTAAACATCCAGAAGCCGCGCTATACTTGTTAAAAAATAATTAAAATTTCATAATAGAAAAAATAAATTTTCTATCGAACCATTTAAAGTTCTATTAAAATTATTATAAATATAATTCACATAAGAGGAGGCAAATCGTCCGATAATAATTAAAAATAAATTAATCATCCTATTACAATAATAACTTAATTATAAGGTTATCAAACCTAAACTTATTTTTAATTTATTCTATAACCTATCAATTAAATTATATGTATTCATACGATTAGACGCTCGTTCACATGTATTTTTAGAAAAACAACATTTAAATAAATACAATAAGAAAATATCTTAATCTCTCTCTAGAAAAAAAATATTCTTGATAAAATCAGAGAGAAACATTAAGATAGTAGACACAATGGTTTAATGTTTACTTTTCGTATCTGTTTCAGATCTTCAACGCAATAAAGATTTTATTGCATAGCATGCAGTGACTAAAATCAATATTCAAAATTACGTTGATTAAACTTCACGAGTCTGCTGGGATACACATTTCTAGTGCCGCGTTGATTTAAAGTACATTCACATGACCTAAAAAGTATTGCACGGTTTTAAATATATTTCATGCAAGCGCAAAGTGTGTCGTCATCAAGTAAAATCTGTTTTGCATTAAACGATACGGTATTAGGATCAAATATATAACAGAAATGCATCAACAGTTCACGTTTGGTTTCCGTCAGGATGTCGTTTACAGTAACGAGTTGTTATGCCATGATTAAAAATTACAATGAACGAATTATGTAGGTGACTTCACAAGTAAGATCATTTTAAGCAGCGTTCTAATTACCTTATATCAATGTAGGCGCGCAGTTGGCAAAGTGGTTGGAATAGATGTATATTATAGCTATGAAGCCAGCCGTAGCCTTCTCTAAAACACTTATAATCCAGAATACGGCGAAGAACGGCCTTCTTACAGAAATGACGCCCAGAGCACGTAATTGTCCGTAAGATGCGGGCCTTGTGTGTCTTTTTTAAAACAGCCATGAAAAGGGCAGCAGTTACGATGGTCCGGCGCTTCCATGTACGCTAGCGAGAACTTGCGAGATGGTCCCTCAAGAAGGACTCGAAGCGACGAACAGGGAACGGCACAGGAGGGCCGCGGTTACGTTAAATCAACTCGATCCTGCAGCCTCTTCAATTCGACATCCGTGCCGTTGATGGCCATATCAATGATCCCGCATTAACCAAAAAGTGGTGATACCATTTTAAAAGTTACAAAAGCATGAAAATAAAAATGTGCTTGTAGTAGATAGAGTAACAAAAGATCGCGGTTTTAAATGTAGACAAAAACTATTACTTTTAAAAAGAGCAAAGAGCACTGTCAGGCGAAGACCAGCCTTTGTCAATTTTCAAACACATTGTTCGTATATGAATTTTAAAATTACAAAGACAAAATAGTTATAACGCGTTTTATATAGTTATATAAACTTTTATGATATTTTAATTATTTTATAGCAAGCGAACCACGATGGCAATGTACACAACACGTAGTGTAACTAAAGTCACTGGTTTAATAATTCACAGCATGCTCTGCAGAACCTGCATATGACGGCTACGTACTTTTACGATACACCAATCCGCACCGGTTCAGTGCTAGAATTCATCTTCTTCCCGAGTCGTATTATTAACATAATATGATTCAAATGTTGTGTCGACTTAATAAAATTTCCAAATGACAGACTGGCTTATAACATATAGCTTAAACCTTGGGTCTAATAAGAAGAATAGTTGAATCATTCATTGAATCCTATGGGGGTTAAATAAGGAATGAAAGTTCGCGTGGAAGTTCGTCATTTTTAAAAACAATAATGTGGAAGTCGTTATTTAAGCTAACGCTTATAAGTAAAATACGTCCAAGCAGTTTCCAATTGGATATATATGTGTGTGTATTTGAAATAATATTTTATATTTAGAGCTAATGCTTGTGCAAGCCCTCTGCGTGGGTACAACCCACTTCTCACTTATCCTATCGCGATTGTGTTTCGGTTTGAATGGTGAGTGAGTTAGTGTAACGGGCTCAATCGACATGACATTGTTTGTCCAAAATTAGTGTCATATTGTATGGTCACGCCAATGCGTGGTGTGGCCAGTATGCATTGATGACCACTCAGCAGACGCAACAGCCAGTCTGCCTATCTAATTAATTGAAAATACTAACGTCGAGTCTGCGCTATAAAAAAACACCGTTCACTTAATGAATAATAATCTGTTAGCAATTTTAAAGTTAATATTGATAAATGATATTTTTTACAAAATCCAATTATTAGTTATTGCACGTCGATACCAATTATGTCGGATTAAAATCTTTGCAATATATGATATTAAATAACGTCCGACACGCTATACGTAGCAAATGAAATTGAATTTTAACGAAAAATTCCTGTCATTTCACGAATTGATTTATTTCGTGAGGCGATGGCTCTTTGCCACATACAGTTTTACACGATTTACACTAAATTGACCTGTCCTGACCTTTTTGTTAAAATAATTGAAAAATATACAAATTTATTTTTCTACTTTTACACTTTTAATCCGAAGTAATTAAAACATTTCATAAGAAAAAAATATTAAATGTCTTATATAGCTTAAAATAACGGGCTTCAAACCTTTGAAATATAAACTTATTTACTATTAAAAAAACGTTGTATAATCTACTTACGTTTTTTACTTTAGTCTATTTTAATAACAATAAAAAAACTGATACTTATACTTCAAGAGTACATAAGAGGAAGTTTGAAAGTGGTAACCGAGAAGCTATCTGGAAACCGGCTATCTTGGTATGGGCATGTTATGCGGAGGAATGAGGACCAAGTTGTTAGAAAGGTTTTGAAAATGGATGTGGATGGATATAGAGGTAGGGGAAGACCCAAGAAACGATGGATGGATTGTGTGAAAGACGATATGGTTAGAAAGAATGTTACTAGTGAGATGACGTCCGACAGAGAAGTATGGAAGAAGAAGACATGCTGCGCCGACCCCAAGTAAAATTGGGATAAGGGCAGGAGGATGATGACTTATACTTCAAGCTTCTTTTAATACTTAAAGCAAAAAAAATATCTTATAACTATACTCAGTCTTATTATAAAACTACGGTGTTTGCATCGTGTGTTCAATATCTGAATCGATAATGCTTTTCGTAACGGCAAATTTTTTGACCAACACTTTGGAGATACTGTCACGTTGTCGGACATATCGCATTGATATTTTTGTAGAAAATACAAAATATTTACCGTATACACCGTATTATGTATTACTAAATTCACACGAAGTATTTGATAGTCATTTTTTTAAACAAGAATCCACGCATAACAGCCGATATGTTTTATGTTATATTATACTGACAACTTAACAATTATGGGAATCATTGTACAATTTATGTGACTTTCTATTATATCTAAGTCGCTGTCTTTATTTTAAACGAATAAATGTTTTGAGATACAAATTTAATTGTTACTACTAAAAAAAAATATTATTATTGTAAAAAATTCATTTTGAGTTTTCATAATTAAGACTTAAAACAAAGATTGGTTGTTGTCATATGTATTACTTTTGAAAGTTAGTATTCATAATATGTTATTGATAACATTGATAGTATTTAAGGTATGTAGATCGACATAAATAAATCGACATAAATCTCACTGGCCGAACCAAATTATAAACAGTATTGCAAAATCAAAGAGTACATATTCTTAGGTTCACAAATATATACTTTTTCAATAAAATTTTAATAAATCCTCTTACTTAATAATAATTACTATTTTATTTTCAAGTATCTTTATTATTATCTCGAAGAAGTTCATGTAACGTTTCACGCTTAGTTAACCTTATACTCGACAGGTCAGTAGTTAGCAGCGATTGTCGTCTGGCATCTGCAATTTAACAAGGTCAAGCTGGATTAATATCACGATGGTTAAACCTATCTCCGTCGAGCTGTTGAACCGTTATGTATCGTCTACAATATGTCAACTAGACGTTACACACGAGTTATTAAATATGTGTCATATATTGAAAACAGGCGTTTGAGTAAGATTTGGGATTATTTCACTGGTTTTTATGACGAATGGTACCATTCTCTATCACACTCTGCTATTCACAAAAATGCTAAAAATACGGAACAGAATATATTTCAAAGTACTCATATAATATGTACACTTGTAATTCATGGCGTCCATTTAAGTTAGGTCGATTTCTTTTCTAGCAGATTTTCATTAAACAAATGAACAAGTTTTATCGAAAGCAATCAACTATTTTAATCAAATCAAACATTGATGCAAAAAGAAAAGAAATACCCATTATTTTTAATTTAGAGAAGCTTTTCAATTTTTTAATCATAGATATCCGAGGTTTCGACGATAACAACATATCTTTGTTCGGTAGTTTTAATTATGAAAACACAGTTCAGATCATTTACACCCAACGTTTATTAATCAAACTTTCGGTGTGGTTATTACGAGGACTTTATTACAAACGATTCTATGTAGAAAGGAACCAGTTTGCGAACTTTCGACGCAAACATTAGCAAAAGCAATATTGTGTAGTACATAGATACATATATATGTATATATGTACTACAATAAATAATACATTAAATAATACTAATAATTGTCGAGAGACAATAAAATGTATATGTTTTGTATATTTTATAAATTATAAATAAGTGATAACAGTGTACAATTTATATATTTTAAAAATACCGACGGGAGATTTTTTTTCCATATTTAACCATTTACCAGTACCTAATTTCAATGCTCTGTTCTGTGTTAGGTAAATAGCGAGTGAGCGTAATACATGATATTCGAATCAAAATATCCAAACTAGAAACAATTCAGTAACATATTTCGTTACTGGTTGCTGGCTTTGTGCTCTCTCGGTACTCGCTGGGTCTGGTATTCCGGTCTGCTGGGTGGGTGAGCTATTGTAATTACAAGCACAGGGGAGAATAGGGGGCAACGCAAGTCACAGTCGACAGTGCTTTCGATAAGTAAGTAACTAATGTCACTCGAGCCACGTTCAAATCTAAATACTAATTGTTACATGGAAACATAAAATGAATCAATTTTAAATGAAAATGATTTATTTTTCGTATCATATTATCAGTTTGAAAAACATTTTCGAATTCCACAAAGAAGTTCGCTTAAAACCACCAATAATAATTCAATGTTGTATTGAAAAGCTATTTTTATTCCGTGAAAAACATAAAATTAATTTTAAAATAAAATACATGGATTTTAAGAAATTTAATAAATAAGGTGTACAAAAGTTGGTGTCGGTATATGGTTAACATCCGAGAAGACGTATTAAATGAATGCTATTAATTTTGATAATGATTATTATTGTCCATTAAATAATTTATACTAAAGTCATCAGGAAGCAAGTTAGTCTGACTGAGCATTAATATAAGCTGCATTATAATGTAATAACTAAAAAGGCACTCAACGGATTGCAGTTAAAAAAATACGAGTTTTGCTTAATCTCTACAAACGTAACAGTTTTATAAATTGAAATCGTTCGTCAAATCAAATCAAATCAAATCAATTTTATTCAAGTAAGCTTCACAACGAAACCTTTTTGAAATATTGGAAAATACATGGGCGTCAAATAATCATTTTTTGACAAAGTGCATGGCATGGATATGTCGAAAAATCAAATGTGAGTTTTTGAGGTTATAGATGAATATAAATAAACATACGGAACCTTAAAGGGAAACATAAAATGTGGGGGAAACATAAAAAAGGGGGTGATTTTTTTGGAAAAAATGGATAAAATGACCGATGAAATAAAAAGAGAAAATGGCCGATACACTGATTTTAAGGATTATTCAAGTAAATAACTAAAGTTTGATATTTCCAAGTCAACAAAGATACGTCACAAACCTAATTTGATAACATGTAATAAAATGACTAGTAAATTAATCTTTATGAGTACATAACATAAACTGAAACAGACAAACTAAAACAACAATTCTAGTTTAAATATTTAAATGATGTTACAGACTCATACGTACGTGCGAGTAGATATGTATGTATGGTCAGCTCCAACTTCTCTCATTTTCCTGAATTACTGGAAATAATAAAGCCATGCATTATGTATCGTCCGACCATAGTTTGTACGAGGGAAAGCGGTCGAGGTAATTAGCACAGCTGTTTTCATTTACGTTTTGCGGTGCTTTTCGCACGTTCAATACACAAAGGAATCGTTTTGTTACAAAAACTACCGCCTTGTCTCCGGTCCCTTTTGTAGATTACATCTTTTACCTCGAACGGCAATAGATAACTACGTTTTTAATCAACGCTGATGGCGTTTGATTGAAACTAGATTTGGTAAATTTTAAACCTATTTTTGTTCGGATTCAATATTATTTTCTAATTAACGGAAAGGTTAAACACAATATTTGAAATATTTATTTTAAATAAATTCAACAAAATGTAGAAAAAAGATAACGTTATTAATAAATATTTTCTGGGATATTTCGTATTCAAAATTAATAACTGTACTAGAAATATTGATGATTCGAAAAATGAAAATGTCACTGTGTAATACATTACACAGTGACTTTTCATCAGGGATGCCAAAAAATAACATAATTTATATTTATGGAAAAGCAAACACACGTTTTAATTTTGGCCAAAAGATCTTGTTTATTTATTTTGAGATATAAAATGTATAAATATATATGGCTGTATTACTCCAGGATAATTATATCGTCCGAACACCTAATACAGTTTTCATTAAATCGTTTTAAAACATTTTATTAAGATATGCCATATCGATAAGTAAATATTTTTTTTTGTTATTAGTGTCCTGACTAATGCATTATTCGCGTAAACAAAAAGCATTGTATAAATGATCACTCGTTCCATGGGCATTCCATAGAGAATGATGTCATCCTGATAATATAATCGATATTAGTACAAGAACAATCGGTGTTGATAATTGCATGACATTACAAATTTTTGGGTCAATTATTTAAATGATTACACTCGCCGTTTACGAGAAAACTTTTGACCGATTGACCTCGAGATTTTTACAACATCATTACATTTAACATTTTTACAAGTCGTATCAGTGTTGATTTTTGTTATAGCATTTTTAATAGTTTAATAACGATCTGTACCAATTTTCAGATCTATACAATTTATTGTTAATTGACATGCCAATTTTGACCTGACTATAAACTATCGTGACCTCGTGATAGTCATTTAAATGTCACATATTGTACTAACATCGTTTGTACAAAATCGAAAGAACATTTTATTTTGACAACATTTGATACGAGGATATAAAAAATATTTTATATCGTCGTAACTAATTATAGCATTGTCATAGTCAAGAGCTTTGAATGGGACAAAACGAGGAGAGTTATGTACTAAAAAGTTTGTTTTTAGTAAAGTATGAAGGATATAAAAGAGAAAATAAATACTAATGAAAACTGCTCTCAATGGAGGTCCTTGAGAGCAGTTTTCATTAGTATTTTAAATATCCACACTGTACCCACGTAATAGAAATATATCAAACAATTTTTGGTTGTTTTACTAAGAATTTCGTGTAAGGCTAGACTACCACAAGCCGCCCGCTTAAGCGTGCCCTAAGTTTGTGTTCATGTTATTGTGCCGTCAAACACAAAAACTCATCTATAGCCTATGCCAATGGAAGTTAGAATTAAGATAAACAAACCTTAAATATACGTATTTCATGCGATTTACTAATAATAATTCAGCTATATTGTACACTACTAGGAATTTATGATTAATATATCTTTATTTATAATACAACACTATTACACTTAACTACATCCATATATTTCCATTTTAATGTTACTTCCAAAATTCGGATAACACTTTCGTCGACGTTCAAAACGCCATTTTTTCGCAAATCCATAGTAATGATCATAGATTAATCAAGCTCGACCAATGATGTCGCTTCAATTTCTTGTCAAATGCTGTTTAACTTTTCTTCTCTTATGGTTGGAATAGACTATAGAGTAGTATATCGAGTCAATGGTGGTATTATCTACCATTGATAAGTAATTTTGTTGCGCAAACAGTTGTAGTTAATTAATAATTTATTATGATGTTTAAGTATGGTTAGGATGACGTCATCGTAGATATAAAAAGGTGACACGCTCGGTTTTCATACTATCTAATAAAAATGCGGTATCTAACCTGTTCTAAATCCGTGTTTCAGATCCTAAATTGTTATTTCATCCATATTACAAATTACCTGTGCTCTGCAGTTCTCCCCGCGTTTAATCTGTATTATTCATGGAGTAATAGGAAATCCGAAAACCTAACATTTTAACGGAAACAAAACATCGCTCTTTATCGTATCCCGGATGAGTTTCGAAAAACCCTGAAAATAGTTTTAGTGTTTATAATTACTTCCTCCTAATATGCGGTAATATAAATAAAATACTATCGGCTAGAATAAGCGATATACAAATATGTACGTTAAAATGTTATAACTTTTGATAGACGCAACATATTTTGATGAAATAAAGATTAAACGTTACGACAGAAAAAAATGTTACATATCGGCTTTGATAACTTGCAAATTCCCATAATGACTTGTGAATATAGATTATTTCTAATTGATTAATATTAGATATCTATAAATTAATAATAGCTCACTGTATACGTCTTACCATGTCTTATAAGAACCCATTTATGCTTCGATTAAGAATTTTTCTAATAGATTATGCAGTCAATACTCACTTGATGCTTAGAATATTAATTACTAATAAAAGCATATTTTGCATATAAATTATTAGGCTATATTTGAATCCCTTTGGAATATTAACCTAATTACCTATATACTTAAATAAAAGTACACCAATGGGACGTAATTGCTTAAGTAAATGCAGTCCGTATATGACCCACTGCTGGGAACAAGCCTTAAACCCATGAATGTGACAGTTTTAGCTTATACTACTTAAAGGCCTACAACTCGAGACATTCTTTATGTTTCTTATGTCCGCAAAGCGAAAGGTTTTCGATTTTGATTTTAAAACAAATTAATCTTTACGTCACATATATGTACTTTAGTATAGTAAGTATTTCGGCGACAGTTATAAAAATAATTACTCAATATCTCAATGTAGTAAAAAATAAAGAAAATTGATCTCTAAATATAAATATGTATCATTATTATCTCTACAAGGTTATCATAGAATACAATTTCAACGTAGGTAATAATATAAACGGCGTCGTATATATATTTTTTACATTTTATAGTTTGAATACCTCGAGTAATTTTGCTAAGCTATTATAAACTCAAATATCGCGACCGTTACATGACGTAATTACATTTAGTTGGAATGCCGCAATACGAGTTTGCATTCAGACACCATGAACAGATACAAATAACTAATAATTATTCAATAAAAGGTAAAACTATAACACATATTATGCTTTCGTTTTAATTAACTCTAGATATGAAAGTATTTTTATCCATTTTTATATTGGTGGTCATTTCCTTGAAAGTATTTTTATCTGGTTTTTTTTTTAATTTAATCTTTTAATTTGAAGTCATGGCTCATCACACTACTCGACCACGGAGGTCATTAAAGTTTAGTGCTTCTACTACAAATTATTGATACCAAACAATATACTTTAAGTCAGCGATTTTGCATAAGATTAGTTACTCTGCAACAACAAACTCGAAACTTAAAGTCTAACTTTGAAATATCAGGAAGTGATAATAAGTATTATAAAGGATAAATGCATCAAAATATCTTATAGCCGTTCATGTTCAACATATTATAATTGATTCGATTATCAATTTCGTTTCATAAAATACTTTATAACATAATAGACTAATAATAATTATATTTCATTTCTTGCACCGAAAACCTTTCTGGCAAGATAAATATTCTTTGTTTTTCGGTATTCTAAACACAAGTAAGGCTCGACCTCTAACGAGCAATATGCATATTTCTTTACGTTTGCAGACGTAATTGAATTCCAAAATAATATTATCACAAAATACGTACGCAACGCACAGATCAAAATGTCTCTACATCATTCTGTCACTGCATAGGATTGTAGATTTATCGTTGATAATTTTAAGGGTCAATATCGTTTCATATAATTTTTGCAGTCAAGTCACGTAAACATACAATACCATTGATTGTGGATACTTACTTGGATGGAATGTTTTGGCGTCACTCCGATTCATTTCAATCCATTGTGTCAAGACAATGACTCAATACAGCGAGATAGCTAGGTATACGGCTTCGTATTAGCAGACTAAGCGTAGGTGTGAAAGAAGCGTCGTGAATGAATAATTTGAATAACTCATTATAAGTCGTGATCGTATTTTACGCGACAAATTTTGAGAATCAAATACTTTTTATCTTTCAGAATATCAAAGAACGATTGAAGTTTAAAATTACAATTAGAACGCAAGTAATTACATAACTATAGACTTTCGTATACTACACGTAATATTTATTTAATTGATAAGTTGATACTATCAGTAGATTGAGTTGATTGTTTCAGATATATATTATTGATAAAAATTGTTGGTGCTTGTTATAAATATTAAGAAGTATTTTGAATCGCCATCGAATTTATGCCACCACTAAAACCCATTTTATTATTTATTAGATATTCAAAATATTGGCTTTAAAAACATAACTAATATCGAACTACGATTGGTTTTTTTTTTAACCGTATTAAAAAGGTTAAAAACAAAAATAAACACAATCGTAAGATTCATAAAATCAGTAGTAATATATTTTTTTAAACTTGGTTACCTCAGATCTCCCTTTATTATGAACCGGTTAGGAGAAGTACTTTTTTGTTTGTAAGTTTAAACTTTCCGTTTGGTCACGTTTATTTGAATTGAATGAATAAATTTGAAATGTTTGTTTTTTGTTAAACGGTGTAAGCTAATGGATTACAAAACAACAGTGATGGTGATACAAAAAAAGTAATAGTTCAATTGCAGATGGCCATGTACGATATATTTATGTAATTTTAACAAAATAATTTACATAAATTAGATATGTAGCACAAACTCGACGACAGTCGACTTAGTCAAGGATATCTACCTACTTTATATTATTTACGTTTGTTATATAGTTTAGCCTTACAGCGACCTATTCACTGTCTGTGGGGACCTATTGAAATATTCACTACTGGGACACCATTGTATATGAAATACTTGATAGGACGCCATTGACAATATTGTATATCTTTTCGTAATAACGGCTTCGCAATTCAGTGTTATATCTATTTAACTAGTTACAACCGAATTGGCAAAGTCAATGTTTACCGCGTATAAAAGTTTTTATACGTAAAATCACAAGGCTTAATCGTTTTAATTTACTCAGTAACAGCGCACAGTATGTCATTTTTATACTAGTAGTGACATTTATTTAACGTGTAAATAATTATTATTTTATTACATAGTATAAAACAAAGTCTCTTACCGATGCTGTCCCTATGTATGCTTAGATTTTTAAAATTACACAACAGATTTTGATGCGGTCGTTTTTAATAGATAGATTGATTCAAGAGGAAAGTTTATATGTATAATACATGCAAAATGTAGTAGAGAAACACTGATCATTTTTACATTAACTTTGTTTCTGAAGTGATGTCGTAAATAAACACATTTTTTGCGCTTACATTGCAAACACTGGCTGAACCCAAAAATAACACAAAATAATGTACTACAGTATTGTACACCTTAAAGAGGCCTTCACAAAAGTCCGCGCTGGTATATGTCTATCTCTTAGGGATAGCCCACAACAACCATTTTTTATCCTTTACTTTTTACGAGAAATAATGGCTCGATTTTAAGCAATGCAGCATTAATCATTATCCAATTAAGTACATTGTGCATTTAATATAGATCAATATTAAAGACGTTTGCACTAACAAATATTAACCATTACACATTGCGTCCCGTTTTGAAGTAAGTGTGAAACAGTGTAACTGCATGCATAAGGGGGACAAGATCTAAGATTCCTATTTTATAGTTACTTATTCTCGGTTACATTTCGTTATGACATGGAAAGTCCTTCGTAACATTTTACAAAAACGCTTGAAAAGCAATTTAAAAAATGCAGTCTATCGTTCCTTGAGCTCAAGCTTACTACGTACCAATATTCATCAAAATCGGTTTAGTTGTTTAGCCGCGAAAGCGTAACAGACAGTCATAATTACTTCCGCGTTTATAATATTAGTACAGATTAATGAAGTTTGCTGATTGCTCTAACAAAGAGCAAACATGGATGCTCTATCTAGGCTCTGTGTCGATGATTCACGCGTGATCGAGCTTAGCTTGTAATTGTGTTATTTTTAGCTAATCACAGTGAAGAAGTATTTCGATTATTTGTATATTTATATGTACTACGGCTAAGTCTGTTCAACCGATTATAGCCAATAAGATGGCATTCAATTCAATTGCAATTGTTACGTTGTTCAAGAGTTGTTATTCAAGTCACAAGTTTTAAATGATAGCGATTTAAATTTTTTATTATGTATTAGTATTTAATATATAATCAGGATCATTTCAATCCTGAACACTATCTTAATTATGATTAGCGTGCACTAAAATGAGCAAGGGACGCTCGTGCATACGAGATGTCTACTCTATAGTGTGCATTAGATGACCAAGAGTAAATAAACTAGATTATATTTGTTAAGTTTATTTAAAACGTCGATAATTTAGCGTGGACTTAAATATTATTTTCAACGTTTAATCTGCGTAAAAAATTGCTATTTCATGATAAGAATATTTCATATTTCGATAGCTGATGATTTCAAAAACGAACTCGATATTCTGTTTCGTTGTATCATATCCCTTTAATAAATAGAACGCTGAGTATTTATCATAGTTTACGCTTCGTAACCATCGAATATACAATACCTATTTTGCTGACAGGCATTCATGGATATATCAACATATTAAAATCGGTTCGAGTGATATCCTCCTATAGGTTTTCAAACATGGCGGCTATTTTCAATCACAATATTTAATTACACTGAAACTACAGGTGTACCTTCAACTCCCTCAAATTCAAATCAAATTCAGAATCGTATGCAAATGCAATCCGACACAACCGGATTGTTCGGGCGTAGAATAAACTGGTTGCAATTTTTTATTATAAAGACAGCGCTACCCATACTAATCGAATCATTACCTATATGCATAATGAAAAAAAAATTGTCAGTAATATTGAAAGGGTAAAAAGGATTCCGATACACTTGTAAATTTCAATTATTTTTTGTTTTTATGCCGAATTGACTGATATTGTTCACATATAACTCGTAGGATAAATTGAATGACATAAATATTCCTTAATTTGCTTGTTTTAATATTAATAACAGCGGAAATGTTATTTAACCTAAAATTTTATAATTCCGATAAACGCTTTTCGTTTCATCTTTACCTCTTATCGTCTACTACTAACATTTTATCTCTGTTGGACATGAGTGTTTATTGATTTATTTATTATCTGGATTACATACATGAATTCGTTACATTCGTATAACTCTTTTTGGCAAAATAATATTACCATTATTGAAACTTTAAAAATATAACGTTATAATTTAACTATATTTTATTTTGTCTTGGTAAACGTATTTCAATGTTCACAAAATTTATCGTGAATTTGTTTTTCTTTAATTCATCAAGTATTAATTATAAAACATTTGTAGTAACAGATAAAAAATAGAAAGAAAATAAAAAAACAAAGTTTCAACAGTAGGGCAAAAGGACTATCCATTAAGCCAATAAAAGCGTAAATAGGCCGTCCTAGTAGTTTTATTGCGATAAACTACCTTTATAAATACAAGCCTCAGGACTAGAGGAAGGTTAATAGAAAAAAAAAATATATGCTTCAACAGCTTCATGGGAATTTATTATTAGTTTAAAATATAATACTGGCGTTTTAAATCTTTTATGATTGTTGTATAAAAGTCTCATCTGTTCTTCTGTTATTCTATACGGTTATTTTCTTGAAATAATTCAATCGCATTAATACAAATAAGATCTAATTATATTTGTTGGTTATACAATTTTAGTTAAATTATTATTCTAAAGTTAATATTTTTGTCCAGATGTTATCCAATTTTTTCTGAGCATCAATTGGCCAAATTCGTACATTTTGCCACATATTATCGGCAACATCTTTTAGTACTGGTCTTATGTCTATATTTTTATTGTCAATCCACAGCCAAAATTGCTTAGAAAAATGTTCTAATTTACTGTCATTCAAATCGTTCAATTGGTAATTTTCGTCGATAACTTTGAACAGTTCTTTTAAAAGAATGACGTATTTACGTAGTTCCTCATTTACAATTTTTATTATGTCATGCTCCGACAAAGTTTCGTCAAGAATGTCGACAAGGCTTCGTTGATAATATGAATCAGATTTTAAAATTTTTCCTATTTTTTTACGAAACTTTGCATTTGTTTTAATTCCGAACATATTCTTGTACAGTAAATTTGATATTGCATGAAAAAATGACTTTAATTTAACGTTATCCGCGTTGAAAACGTGACGTAACCATTCAATTAAATATTCGGTATAATCAGACTTTTGAACACATATAGAAAATTTATAACATATATTGACTTCTATTACATTGATAATTATTTTCATTTGCTGTCGCAACATACTGTACTTGAGTATATTCTTATACCATTTACTTGGTTGTAATAAATTATAACTCGCTTTGTGGAGTCGATTCTCTATGAGTGTTTGTAATAAATAGTTAGAGAAATCTGTTAAATCTAACAATAAAATCTCAGGGGAGATATATTTCATTCTATTCATTTTGTTTAAATTTTCTCTCAACATTGATTGATATTCTAAGTTACTTGATCCAGATGCGGCTTCGATTATTTTTATATCTTCAGTGTTCAATTCATAATATTTTTTAATGTTTTCGTGAACATTTTCAAGGAGTTTCATTGATATATTTAATAGAAAGGGTACAAAGTTTGCGTACAATTCTATACTACTCATATTGTTGTAATTTAACGTATGGAAATTACTACGATATTCGATGGTATCATTTGTATAAAATGAATAAATTGTCGTTCCGTTTATTTCAATATCATAAAAATTTAATTTATTTCTTATAGCGTAGGCATTGGATATTGCAACTGAAATGTATATAAAATATTCGTAGATTAAAAGTGACTATTGTCAAAGATAAATAAAAAAACTACTCACACAATGAAATTGCAAAGAGTGTCGGCATTGTTGCTCTATTTTTGCTGTAGTTATGACTTCATCATAAAACTAGCGCTCGCCTACAATAAAATATAAAATATAATAGCTTCATTTTATTTTATGCATTTTCATCGATAAAAATTTAAGTCACTACATATAAATCTATATATATATAATACAGCCTATAAAAGTGAAACAAAGAACATAATTTAAATAAGGAATTTTAAAATTAAAGTAAAACCTTAGATTATTCTCAAAGTGAAATTCCTAAAACAACTCAGCGATAGTGCTGTGGATCTTAAATCATTAATTAATAACTGAAAGTGAACGATGTGAATTCAGCGCATTGTTTAATTTTTTTTTTTTAATATTTGAGTATATTTTTCACTCTAGAACAATCTACGACTTAAGCTTAATGGAAGCAAAAGAGGCGACAATATGGCTGAGTTGGAAATGCGGTACAATCGCAACGGAAACTTATTCCACGCTTTCCGACCTCGCTTCCGTCCCTGGTCACGTCCAATAACCGATATTTTTACTTTGTCCTTTATATATTGCCCTTTAACTGGTTTGATGAAATGTTCGCATGTTTATTTTACAACCCAATGCACTCTCGCTAAATTTATCTAATGGTTTGATTTTATTTCATGATATTTTATTGATAAAATTAAACTATTATACAGATTTCGTTTTCTGTTATTTCAAAGATAGGATCACGTTCTAATTGTTTCTATTTTTAGCGTCTATTACTTACAGCATCGTTGTTTGTAACTTACCAACCAGCTTATAAAGGAATCCTGTTGAGTATTGATCAGATAATCATTTGGATGGTTTCCATCGAACTATTCAGTGATAATTTGTGTTACTTGTATTTTTTACTTTGGTGTTTTGATTTTTCTTTCATACGGTGACTTAGTTAGTGTGATTACAGACACAACATAATACTTTGGATAGTTTAGCGGTATCGATGTTTTAAGAAGTGATCTACACAGCTCACAACGCCAGTCTCCAAGGCGGCATTCGTATCGGGTCTCATGCTTAACTAATATGGCGAACTTATCACTCAAAAATGTTTGCATATTGGTTATAGTAAGACATAGTTGTGATTCGTCTCGACTGTCCGACTGGTCATCTTTCAATTTTTACATCGGACTTCATTGTATCATAATCGTCATTTGAAAAGCTAATTCATTCAACAATATACCGTATGCGTTTATCTTATTAAAGTTGTACCATTGTAAAAACTAGCCAAGAGCGAGACGCACATGATCGTCTACATTTGTATTCAATTCATTATACTAGGCCATGAATCAGGAAATAAAATAAATATTATATTTATTTCATAATGATAGTTCAATTAATGATTCATCTGATTTAAGTCATCTGATTCTGATTGATTCAATAATTTTGTCGTTTCAACTTGCAATGATGTAATTTATTTTGATTTATTTGAATAAAATAATGAGTCTAACACTTTATCTAAATCTACCAAAAAAAAAAACAGGTACAAGAAGATACAGAATTAAATACAAGGTTTTATATAAATCGAATCGGAGAAAGTAGTGAATGAGATAAAATATAATAAAAAGCACTAACTAGAAAGAACTAAAGCAAAACTAAATTAATTGGTCATTACAAGAAAATCTTCCTGGATCGTTCATTTTCTCGAGACAATATTGTCATTCTTGCTACAACTACCAATCTTAGATATTCACAATATAGATATTCTTTTTAATATTTAATAAAGTCTCCCGGTATATCTTCATTGTCGTTTCAGGAAATTTGATTTTCTACATATTGCTGCAACACATGAAATGCACGTCATATTTACATTAAACTTTATACAAGCTATATAATTCTACACGATGTTTTCTATACATGTTGTCCGAGTAAAAGAATATTATAAATTTTATATTTGTTGAATATATGCAATTATTATTTCATATATGTCGCAATACTAGCGCCCTCTGTAGTCGCTCGACGTAGTCAATGATTCACCGACTGAGCAGCACACTCCACACTTCTCGAGCAGCAGCTGGCCAGTGCGGTCGAATATTGAAATCTATATACACCTATACCATAGTTAAAGCTAAGAGCTTAAATTATAAGCGAGTTCATTAATCTACTGTGTTTCGTTGCTCCACATTACCCACCGACTCCCTCTGCTTGAGAATTAGTAACTATAGACCATACCAATGAAACAGAGGTCCATCCTACGTCATATATATATATATATTATATATATAT
Organism: Vanessa tameamea; assembly: GCF_037043105.1. Taxonomy (NCBI): domain Eukaryota; kingdom Metazoa; phylum Arthropoda; class Insecta; order Lepidoptera; family Nymphalidae; genus Vanessa; species Vanessa tameamea. The sequence continues at coordinate 8,739,069 of NC_087341.1, read as the reverse complement.
ATATATTGGTATTAATGATAAATATTCAAATCATGTCACGTCTATGTAATTAGATTGTTGTTATCAGAAAGCAACATTTTAATACCAAAGATTGCTTCGACGAGAATGTTGTAAGGTTCAAGTTCGTAAAGGGCAAATACAACTGAACACAAAACATAATTCATTTAATTTCTCGTTTTAAAATTGGTGATTTATAATTGTAGGCTTATATACGAATAATCGCCATCATTTTCGTAATTCAGTCCTCCTCTTGTCGGATTACCGTATTAATTTCAGAGCGCACAAGTGCCGATTCTAGCAATGAGTAGCATAAATGAGTAGCGTAAGTACATGGTGCAACGATTTTTTTTTATTTAATGAAAAAAATATCACTGAAAAACCTTTTGTTTGTTTTTTTTTTTTTTAAATTGGAACTGTATATAAATTAACTGATACTAATAGGAGAAATGCTTAGTAACTATTATACAGTATCTGTTAATCTGTTATGTAGTTGATACCTTTATGAAGCTTTGATGTTGGGCCGGCTGATTTGTTTTTTTTTTATGCAATATGCTTTACAACAGTTTTTATAAATATCCAAAAATAAATACAATTTGTTTTAAATGACACAGATGTTTATATTAATGAAAACTTCTGTTTTAAACCTTTCGGTAATTGATTGGATTTTTATTAAATTTCTCATGTGCCTTTCGTAATAAAATTATTTTATTTATATTATCAATTACTGGATTCGATCACGTTTATTAAAATCGCATTAACCACAGTTATTTATAAAGAATATTGTTACTTAAATATTTTCTTCAGACGCGAATTAAATATTGTGGAAACAACAATATCAATACTATCAACAAAACATACGAAAAAAAAAATGAATGATACCGATAAGTACTTGTACATTAGAATAACAATAACCTCTTTACTCGGTACAAAAAAAACTACAGATAATATTCTAAAAACGTAACTAAAAGAAAGACATCACAGGCTGAGATTAATGTTATCAACTGATAGTACAATCAAGAAACTTATCGGTGTTTAAAGTATTTGACAGCAGACGTAATTAAGGCTGCTGTTTAGTAGATTGAAGCGTAACAAAGGAAAACTTAGGTATAATTATTAGGTCAAACTTATACAGAACTGTCTCATTCACATAACTACTTCATAAGAAATATTTATTTTTATTTTGTATTCAGATAATATGAGTAGAAACATTGCATTCTGTTCTTAAATTTGCTTTTATCTATACATATAATAAAATTGGAGTGTCTTTTTTTAATATTAAAATATCGGCTTCTTACTAAATGCATATGTATGAAAAACATGTACCGTACATATACCAAAATTATTATTTTTTTCGATTTTTGTCTGTCTGTCTGTTTGTTCGGTCTAATCTCTGGAACGGCTGCATCGATTTTGACGGTACTTTCACTGGCAGATAGCCGATGTAATAAGAAGTAACTAAGGATACAACAGTAACTTTTTTGTTAAACTCAAACGCGCACTAAGTCGCGGGCACAGCTCGTTTAAAATATATATTTAGATATCTCAGCAATACCTGATGGGTTTAAATCGTATACAAACTCGGTCATAGCCCGTAGTTACTGTAAACAAATGACTTGGGAGTGAATGAAAGATCGAAAACAAGTATACACTAGTGCTGTTTATACTGATTCTTATCGTATCAGGAAACATAATAACATTTGTTACTTCTAAATTTAAACGTAAGTTAACGTAACGTAAACGTTACGACGTTTAGTCCACGCGATAATAATCGTTATGCATTTTATTTTAAATAACAAAATTCACATTTTCCATTCTTCTTTGCCTTTCTTGTAAACTGCTGAAATAGTTACATGTATTTGGTATTGAGGTATGGCCTCAAAGTTATTTATAAATACACGAACATAAAATTAATTATTACGAAAGTCTTATTCAGTGAAGTGAGTTTGAAGTTTCCCGAAATTTAAATGTAAAATACTTACGAGTGAGTAGTCGACAGTAACTGCCTAAATTTGCCAACGAAAAGCATTAATCCATCGGAAACAACTCCAACATGAATCGGCGCAGTTCTCCTCGATTCCCCAGTTTCAGCTCAATTCATTTGTAAAGAACATTGGGCTGACATCGCTATCTTATTCCAGCTGCTTTCTGCCACAACATATTGAAGAGAAAATTCACAAACTCTTTTGGAGACGCAGTTACAAAAGTAATAATAAAATGGTTCTCTTTTTGAAATTATCAATAAACTTCATCAGATCTTATACATGCATCTATTAATATTCAAAACAAATTACGAGTATATGTTATACGTAAAGTGCTCTCGTCGTATCTCACACGGTACAATCTTTTATGTGATGTAGGGCTGACGGAGATTAGCTATAAGTATATGAATCACCACAGACGTAGGCATATGCATTGTTCGTGTAAATTTTTCTCAAACTTTCTATGAATACAGACTTAGGGTTATTTAACGGTTTCTTTCTTCAATACAAAGTGAACATGTGGACTTTTCTAAGACGTCAAAATCATTCATTGTAATATTTTATTATAGTTGCAAACATACAGAAGAATTTGTTTTTATGATAATGTATAACCTATTGCACTTTTGAGTTTTATTTATGCAATATATATAAACATATTTACACAAATACAACTAAAAAGTATCTACTGAAATAGAATTGCAAATTTAAAATTTAAATGTTAGGTCTTTCTACTGGGTAAGTTAAATATTATCAATATCATCAGTTGAAATATTTTTCCCTGGATATTTGTAAAGCTACCTTTGAATGAAATATAAAATATGTGAATTTTTATGAAAAAAAAAACTGTTGTTAGTTGATTATTATTTCTTAATTGAAAAATATTATTTTTAATTCAAATATTTATGACAATTCATAATTAGATATGTTGTAGGTTTGCGAACATTGCCTTAACGCGATATTTAATTTTTTAATGATTCACCGTCGTCGGAGTAGCGGTCAGCTGAGGTCAGGAGATTGACTTCTCCTTGACAATTGATCTTAATAAGATCGGGTGGTGACTTTTTACTAATTCCCTAATTTAAGTAGCCGCGTGCTGTGAATCATCTAAATATTAAAACGAATTAAATTTTGCAAACGATAGAAAAATGTGGTATATGATCCGATGAAAACGGTGTAAATCGGATAAAGAACGTATACATTTTGTTTTTGTGTAATTTCCCAATAAATATTTAAAAGGAACGATGAGTAAAATATATCCTTTTAGATGTTGGTCCCATCTCGTTGGTCCAATCATGATTTTAAATGTCAAAATATAATCAAATAATATCGGTTTATGTTTATACATATCAATATGTGCGTACTGTGTCTTCCTGTGCTCTTTTCCATGCGTTTATTCTATTTATATTATATTTTTAATATGTCGTCCGAGTAAAATATCCGCACAATATATATATATATATGTGTGTGTGTGTGTGTAACTACAGCCATAAGCGACAATAAATCTTTGATCTCAAGGTTGGTGGCGAATTTGTGTTAAGGACAGGTACATACGATGCATTTATCATTAGGGGGCCCATTCGCCCGTCCGCCTGCCTATCACTATAGATGAAAAGAAAATATTAATATTTGTTATATCATGAACCCAGAACAAAAGTCAAACGAAGAAAAATTGGTATTATTATTTGTAATACCAAGAAGAGAAAGAATTTTAAATCATTTTTATCGATATATTTTAAATACAAAATGTAAAGCTATTATATATTTCTTACGGCTTCAAAGTTATTATGAAATATGTTATTATAAATACAGATTGAAAATATGGCTTCATATAAAGCTGTATAAGGATAAAAATTAAAAAATAATTGCTGTACAAATCATGACCGCTCGGTACAATGGCAAGAATGCAGCAGATTTTCCCGTTGAATCGCAATTCCGAGTCCCTGAGCGAAATATGAACCAGTCTCGCTTTTTGTGAATTGTAACATATTGAACACAGCTTAAAATCATTATTAATTATCAAGTCGTATAATATTTTAATTCCATTTGTCATGTATTTAATTTTGAATGTAGAATAGTATTTCTATACGATCTTATATTTTTTAATAATAGAAATAATTAGAGCATTAAATACGATTATTCCATCGCTATCGGTATTACATAAATTAACAAACTAATACTAATTTTAAAAAAATACAGAAAGTATAGTAACCAACATTTTGCCCGACAATTGTGTCGAACTCTTAAAAGGTCATGCGCTCATCACTTAGGTGTGACTCGAGTGGATTTCTTGAGTATCATATTCCTTCTAATTGGTGCTACGGGACACTTTTGATGCACGTTTAAGTAATGACAGATAAGTAGAACAAAATCAACACGAGATTTTATGTGATTGTTTATTTGAAAATGGAACATTAAATAAGGCGAAAACACATCTGCATAAAAAAACACTCGTTTAAATCAATATGAATCTTGCGGTAAACTGTAATTTATAATATGATAATATTGATTAATCGGCTTAAAATAAAATTGATTAAGTAAAATAATAATGCTCTAGTAAAATAGATACCAACAAGGAGAAAGTAAAAGGTTTACTATTTGCCAAACCATTCCAAAAACTTTTCGACTATATCACCATATACTGGACTAGTCGATACAAGACAAACGATATTGATGTTTTTGCTATCACGTTAAGATTCAATTTCCTCCTAGTCAGTAGGTTGATATTGCCTTTCGTTAAGGGATCTCTATACCGCAGGGTATAAACGTAGACCAAGTCAGGGTTGGGGTGAGGTCGGTAAAGGGGTCAAGGATCGATTTTCTGAGTTCACACTGAACTTATTTACTGAGTTGTCATTTGCACTTAGTTTTCCTTTGAAACCATATCTAGAACTCTATGTTCTTGATGAAAATGGCTTACAAAAACGGTAACTTTGGAATTTATACAGCATATAGCTTACATTCAGCAGAAGCTATTCAATTGTTAGAAAACTTGATACGAAACTAGTAACTGCATCGAATTCACTTTATAGTGAACTACGATTTTCATTAAACCGTTAGATTCAGTTTTAGTTTTAAGACTAATTGATCGAGCTGGGGGATCCGAGCTTCAATTGAGTTATTTGCTTTCTAACGTCGATAATACAAATAATTGATGTCCGCTTCCGAGGATTAAATAAAATGTTTGGCATGAACTAGTAAAGTAAACTATAACAGTGAAGGCGAATTTTAATCCTCTGATGAAGAAATGATTTTAATGAATGTGATTTTTTAAAGCACTAATATTTGTCCTAATTTTGGGGTTCGAAGGTGTCAGAGTATAATTACATGTATTACATATAATATACGTTCACGTAAGTAGGTATTTACGTATTTATCGTCATTCATATCTTGACTACAGAATGATAATATTATTGACATCAACAAATTTCCATTCGAGGCTCACAATTGGAAAAAAAACAGGGATTAATTTATCATCCAATTTGATTGAATTAGAATTAAACTATTTATCTTTATAATATTCAAAAAACAATATTAACATACAATAAAATATTATTAACACAGCTGCTAAAAATGTACCCCCAGACACAGATATTTTCTTCACTCCATGAGTAGGTTCGTTTGTTATTCTATGATATGGACACATATGAATGTTTCCTCACCATGTTTTTCTTTCCGCCCAAATATTACATACATTATTATTGTACACATTACAAAAAAAATAAGGGAAATGTCAGTAGCATTTGTCCCTATTTGAACCCGTGATTTTTGGTTAAGAATGATGGGCAAGTAACTCTGAGTTATAGCGAATACCTAATACACAATAATTTAGTTTTATGAAAGATTTAAAACGTATGTAATTGTTTTTCGTGCGCTTAGTATCATTTTTATAACGATCCCTAAAAACCGTTGGAAACTTAGGGATTTCTTAATAATATACTTTTTGATTTAAATCCATTTTCAATTGAATTATTGGGATAGTTTATTTAATTTCTTGCAACACATTGCTATATAAACGTACGAAATTTATTGTTTTTCGTACGATTAACATAACTATGTTTATAAAACAATAAATGTCCATACTAAACTGGTCCACACTTCTAGTGACCCAAGTGTTCACACTTAGCTCAGAGAAGTTTCGCCATTCGAAGTGGCAACAGTGTTAGTCTTAGCTACAGCGCTATACTATTAGAGTGGATACCATTAGTAGTATTCGTCTTGTAGTCGAAATCCGACTAAAAATATTCCAAAATTGAAAAAAAAATAGTTATGAGTTTGCCTAAGCATTTTTTATTGACACCAACAAAGCCTTTCTAAAAGTGCCAAGAGATGAAAAAGGTTTTGTTGTTTCTTTTTTTTTCTTTTTTATATTCGATACGAATTACTAGGCCGATTACGTAGATTTTTAAACATTACAAGCTATTTATTAAATATAAAATAAATCCCATAAAATTTGACCGATTAAATGTGACACAATTATGAAGATAAATAAATATAATCAAAAGCGAAACGCAAAAATTCATTTTTGAGTTCGTTATGAAACTACCAACTAGTAGAGCAATTAAAATAATCCGACTACAATCCCATCGCAGCGGCGACAGCGGTTAACATTATCTCTTTTGTTTTCATACCGGTTGCACACATCAAAGTAAATGAGACATGTTTGGCGTTCAAAACGTTCAGGCTAATTGTTAAACAGCTTAAACTAGGAATGTGTTAGGTGCACACTTAACCAACTACCACTTTAGATAAAGGAAACTTCGTCTTTGTTGACATTCCACAAATGTTTTGTATATATATGTATGTAAAATGTAAAAGATACGCTAAAACATGTGCGGTTAAATGAAATCCACATTGATGAAATTCAACCAACGATGTCACTGTTGCCTTATATTTTGTAATTTAATTTTACTGGTTGTTCTTAGTTTCATTCGACAATATCTTTTGCATTTTAAGTTTTTTCGTTGTCTTTCTATTCTTATCGGAAACAATTAGTTATCACGAATACGTGAGTGATCGGTTTGAAATGTGAACATACGTCAATAGTTCAACGGTATACGGGCCGATGATATGGGATGTGAAAGTCGCAGTAACGACCATGTAAAATAAGTAATTCTCTGGAAACATTGCTGATATTATTTAAAAAAAAAACTTTCATTTTAATCCATCATCATCTTATAAATATATAATCTGTTCTCAAATATATCTTTTAGGTGTATTTAAGTTATATTTTTAGTTTTTTTAACATCGAACAATAGTTAAATACTCAAAGAGGGCCTATTAATTATAATGTATATTTAATTTCTCTTGTTTCTTAATTATTTCATTTGTAAAGTTTTTATTGTATATTTTAAAATGTATCAATTACAGAAGCTGTACAGATTGTATATGAAATAAACTGTTTTTAATCCATTGTGAATATTTTTAATACATTACTTTCGACTACATTACGTTCGTTTATATAATATTATTATTAATATTTATGTAAAATATAAGTTCTTATTGTACAGATCAATAAAAGCTATGATGTCATTATTGTAGGTGGGACAGACGACCTAGTAATTATTACAGTCACGAATTGTGAAGAGATATATAAACTATTGACTAAGTAACGTGGATTTTGGTTGTGCAAAATAAAAAAAAAACAAAAAGTTTAGATCCACGGCTCCACGTTAAATTATCGGCGTTTTAATAAAATTAACTTAGCTAATATCAATATAATTTAAATTAAATAATAATAAAAATATAATTTACATTCTGGTGAGACTGAGTAACAAACATCCGTCCATTCAAACTTTCGCATTAATAATATTAATAATAATACGAACATGACACGCAGTAATCATTAGAAATTTACAACATACAAAAGAAGTCTAAGGGGAATTCTATATACTTATAGGTAACCATGATATGTAAAAGAGACAATAAGTATCTTATCTTAAATGTTAGTAAAAATAAATAACAATTTCCTTCAATATAATAATATAGGGTAATGAAACTTACTAAGAAAGTTCAAAACTTTATAAGTAAAATTATTTGATATTCAAGAGTCGAAGTTTTATTTTAAAATATATTTCGTATTTAATATAAATTACAACTATGTATAAATGTGCTTTACATACAAATTAAAGTATTTATATAATTAGGCTTGTTGGGCAAATCATATTTGTGATAATGGACATGAATGGAAAATGTTTCGGTTGTATTTACAAATCTCAAATTACATTTTTATATGCAAAATGTACAACAGTATTTATTTGATATATTTAATTAAAGCACATTATATAATGTCAAATATAATTAAACAAACATGCGTTCATTATAGCTCTTACAAAAATTACTAGTAAAAAATTTGCGAATTTTACTATTATGAAAAAATATTCACGTTTCCAATGAAAACGTATTCCATCTGGTTTTTATTTAATTTTATTTTTAAGTGATGGATACCGGTCGAATATAAGTTATTTTTATTATATTATAAAAGAATATCGCTGACGTAATCATATAACGTCGATCGAAGAACTGTATAGTGTACACGATAAAAATGTTTTCATTTTAAAATGTTTCCCAATAAATTCGAAATCGCTCGCCTTCGGGTATATCTGATACAAATATATCGTTCCATGGGTATTTATTCACGTATGAGAACATAAAAACGCGTTATGTTATTCGAATCCCTACCATTTTCAATATCACGCAAAAATGTATTACAGGATTTGGTCTATATATAGCGCCTTTAATAATGTCAAAGTATACCAAAAATGTTAATATAGCTCTTATAAAAATGATAAGAAATAATTTGTGAATTTTACCATAGTAACATTATTTAATTTAATTCCGTTGTTCTCAACCTATGAATAAGATTAAATTAAAATCTTGAACGTTTCAATACAACAATTTGAAAAATATTTTGTACTTTAACATAAAAATAACATTTTCGCTCTTTGATGGCCAAAATCAAAGATGTCACCTACTTCAATGAATTATTAAACATGACAAGCAAAGGTTTTTATAGAATCGATCAAGGTTTTGGTTGGGTGTAAAAGCTAAATTTATAGTTTTCGAAAAACTAACGAACACAGCAGGAACGATTCGAAGTTTTAAGATTGTGTGTCGTTATACACGGCAGTTATTAGTCTACACTGACACGGTAAGTGGACAGTTTTGAGCTTTTGTGAGGACTGTTGGAAAGTGTTTTATAAAAATGGTAACGGAAAATATTGTAAGCAATTATTTTTACTTTTAACTCTTGATTTGTTTGATTAATGCAAATCCGAATATTTTTATCGAAATTAGTAATTACAATTTCAGTTGCTTTCATATTTAAAAAAAAAAGTGATGCTGAACCTGTGACTTTACACGCGCGAAAGTTATAAAATTTTACTTACAAAGCACTAAGCACTAGCACACAAATCGTTACCACCAATTTTACCCCCTCGAGGGGTGACCTAAATAAAGTTACCTATGATCCCCTGAGCTTAAACTATGTGCATACCAAATTATATCTAAATCGGTTTGGCGACGTAAGCGTGAAGAGGTAAAAGACTGAGTTACTTTCATATTTAAAATATTAGTACAGATTACTTGGAGTCGTTACTTGTAATAAATTCTTTGCGGAATGCGTTTGCGTAGTTTTAATACAAATATAATTGCATGAGCCAAGGCCTTCATGAGGTGCAACGTACTCGAAAATCCAGCTCAAATTTAGGAACGTCATATATTTATATACTGCACCCTGTTCACAGTGCAAATATGTGGTTTACCTGTTATAATAAATAATAATCCATCATCCATGTGATGCTTGCACTGCAAACTTTGCATACCTTATTAAAACTTTAATAAAAATTGTAGGAATATAAAATTGTCTACGGTTAAAAAACTATTTTGTTTGATGTACCATATCTTAAACAATTTTTATTCCTTATATTTTTACATATAATATTAAGACAATACTATGAATAAACGCGGTTATGAATTTTTATTTTTTTTATTTTTCAATAACCAATATGTCAAGAGTCTTAACGTGTCGAAGAAAATTATGCAAAATATCAACTCGATCGGTTAATAACATTAAAAATATAATTAGAATATACCTATATAATATAATCTAGGTAGGACCCGCAATCGTATTAATAAAAATACATATACCTACAATACAAGTAACATAATGTACCCACGGTTTCAAAGATATTAGAAAATATTTATCTCAGACGTACTGATTAAAATATTTATTTCAATCAGTCGAGAATATTATTATTATTTATATAAAATATAAGCGGTACAGAAACAGTTGATTAATAGAGATAGATTTAAAAGGAACCTGAAATCCGATACTCTGAAGTAATTAAATATTTAAAATGCCATTACGTTTTTCACAAGATACATATTTTTCATACTTTGCATTAATGAAATCCTACTCGGTTTATATATATAGCTAGCTGCCAGACCCGACTTCGTCTGTGTATTCAAACCCCTTCTCTTAAATCACTGCTTTCATTAGTGTAAACCTTATAAAAATCCATTTGGTAATACTTGAATTTATCGCATGATAACTAAGGCGAATACCACTCAAATTTCACCTGTACAATATCGGGACGGTCAACTAGGTAATATTATCAATACAAAAGAGCAATTAATTTTTCGACATGATGTTTTGCATTTCGTTTATTTGTAGCGTTAACTTTTATCCCGAAATGCGAGAGAATGAAACCTATACATATAATAAAATTGGTGTGTCTGTTGGCAATATTAAAATAACCCAATTTTAGTAAGTGCATATGGGTGTATACACGGTACATATACCAAAATAACATTTTTTACAATTTTTGTCTGTTTGTATGTCTGTATGTCTGTTTGTTCCGGCTAATCTCTGGAACGGCTGAACCGATTTCGACGGGACTCTCACTGGCAGATAGCGGATGTAATAAGGAGTAACTTAGGCTACTTTTATTTTAGAAATTATATATAGAATAAAAATAAAATCACGCTAGAATATCCAAATAACTTAAATTCAAACAACGCGCACGAAGTCGCGGGCACAGCTAGTATAGAATAAGAATTGTATGTATGTATGAGTGCAATATTATGTTATCATTAGTTACGTTGTATTCAATCATGATTTATTAATTTTTGTTCTATATTTAATATTAAACTTGTCTTGCTTGTAGGGCTGCATTTCATGAAATCCAGATCTCAAAATATGCACCCTTATAAGGTCGGGCCAATAAAATATTATTTTAAGAATTAATCAATTCAGTTATATAATCAAGTATATAATATTATTATACACGCCTAACTCGCGTTGAGGCAACTCGTAGAATATTGAACAAAGAAAATTACTCATCATGCACTCGTAGTATACCGGTACTTTGACAAATATTGCTGCTCCGTGGTAGATTAACATGTAAATTGGTAACACCTGCCCGTCGAACTAGCAACGTCGCCCATCTATCAAAGTCAAAGTAAAACTCTTTATTCAGTATACAAGCATCGTATTTGTTTATAGACTGGCGAAAGAAACTCAATGTGTGTGTCTGTTATCATACAAAAAGTCATTATTTTCATATTCAACTCAAGTTATTGAGTTTTTCTGTGAAACTGTTGTAAAAGCTTACACATTAACACACAAAATTAATATTAAGCTTGCGTAGTCGTGTAAGAGGAACAATGATTCTTATTTGTTTATCCGTTATGAAATCAACGCAATTAGATCAAATTATCTATATTAATATTTTAGTTAACCACTTAAAACCAGAGATTCAAATGATATTATTATAGTTATTCTTAAATCAAATTGCTACTACAACATTATTGTAACGTGAACATATTTTATAAATAATTATTTGCTAATAACTAGGCGCTTAAATACACCCTGTAATTGGTACTACTTGTGCGAAGCGCATTCTATATGAGAGGTTAAAGTATGAATCATTTAACACGTATGATTCAATACATCGATAATAATCACGGCCATTGAATTGTTCTCAATAAAATCGCGCAATTGTAGATCTTATTGATTGTATTGTAATGAGGTTGTCAAGTTCAATACAATTTAGCTTAAATAAATCAAAAAGTAAAAATGACGTCTATCAACAATTTGTTTTAAATTACCTAAATCAATGTAGTAAACGAAAGAAACTTACGCTAAATTAATTTGTTTTTTTTTTATTGTTTCTAAAACAAAATGAATCGAACCAGTCACTCAGTAAATTTAATAATTTAATATAAATCAAGTTTATTACGAATAAAAAGGGAATTCATCGAACGACACGACCATGACGCAAATTTGACGGAGATAGGGAATACATTTTTTATCGATGAATCGCGATAGAGAAATCGTTTGCAAAAAAACGAGCGGACTGAATAAGGCTCGAACCGGCAAAGAGAAAATGTCTCGACGTCTTATTTCGATCAAAGGTGACGGAAACTGTCTCTTTAGATCTGTGTCGTACTGCTTATTCCGAACACAGGAGAGACACAGAGAAATAAGATTGAGAGTTGTGGACCGCGTGGTAAATAACTGGAATCGTTATAAAGATTTCATAATCGGTGACATATCGTACGGTCTCTCAATGCGAGATGCATGGGATTATCGTAATTTAATGACTAGAGACGGCGAATATGCGGGCCATGTGGAGTTACACTGCATTAGTGAGCTGTATCCTGACGTCACGTTTATGGTCCACAGAGACGGCTGTTCCAAGACTATCGATTACGGACACGGAAGAACGGTAAAGCATTTGTTATTCTCCGGTTATTGTGATGCTGGACATTACAGTGTTTTGGAATATTCTTAATACAGATTAATTGTGTGTTATGTTAAATAAATTGTTTAGTGTTCGAATACATACATGAATATTAAATATTAAAAACAATGATTAAATATTCTACTTATTTTCCGATAAACAAGGTTTCTAATAATAGAAAACTAAAAAAAATTTCGGTATGGAAAGTCGTAAATAGCTTTACGCTAACAGGCTACGGAATACCTAAATGATTTTCAATACGGGCTTATTCAGTTTAAATGCCGAGAGATAGTTAACTTAATAAGTGGGGTCAAACATCGCTGCTCGGAACTCGATTGCGAGCAATTCAATGAATAATGTGGTGGGGATAAGTGCATGGACAATACGTTTTGTTGCAATTACAACGAAATAGTACACACATACATATGTATGTGAGCCACACATAATTCTAAATTTTTTTTTTAGATATATATACCATACCAAAATACTTAAAGATAATACCGATCACGAAATAATTTATCAAACTTAGTACATAAACTAGTATTTTTATCTTTAAACTACAACAGCAATTCCTGATAACTTGTAGCGAAGATACCGTACACATTCTAACTAAACTATAATTGTAGTGTAGTAGTGAGATGTCAAATAGCAGCAGTAAATAGCGAAATCTTCTACAGACATAGAGCGACCAATCTGATATATTGCGAATTAAAGAATATATACTTGGTTTATTTTTGGCGACACACAATTATTCGGTTTTTTATTACACGTTAAGTTGTTTGTCTTCTCTGAATTTTCACCGTATAATGGACGCGCTATACACTAAATATTCCCATAAACGATTATTTTTTACTGCATGGAACACCACGTACATGGTACACGATATACCACTAGAGACGATGAGAACGGATTCATTGTGAACACAAATTTATTATTTATTGTTGCTAGCACCCAATTGCAATATTTTCTGTATATCTCCTATTCTATACATTACTCCATCTAAATATATACATAATTTTATCACTTGTTTTTAAAATCGTAGGCATTGCAACGCTTCTCCTTTTTGTAAACAATTATTTGATACGATCTGCGCGCCACCAACCACCGCTTATAATAATAAGTCAGAATTATTCATGCAAGTGCCAACAATAACCGTACCGACATAGTTTCCACGAAAGCATAGAATACGTAACACACCTACATTGTAAACAAGATTTCTTATTTACCTTTATATTTATATCTGTACGAGTATTAATAGAGACATAAGTAATAAAATAATTAATATGCTTTATTTAGAGATAAATCATCGTTTTATTTATCGACATGCGTCCGTCCCTGGTTGCATTGTCAATGTATTGAGGCATTTCCATGTGTGTGAGTGGATTGTTTACTATCTGTCAATGTTTGTAAAAAATACACGTCAAAACCTTTAATACAATTTTGCATAAACTGCAGAATATAACGTTTTGCTGTAAAATAGTCAAAAAATATATATAAAAATAAATTTAATTTTAAAAATGATTTTATACTCGTTCTTTCAAATCGTTTTGATGTTAAAATATATAAATCCGGTAATTGTTAATTCTGAATCATTGCTATAAACGAGATAAGTATTAAACCACGTTGCGTTTTCCTTATTCTGAATCACCAGGGTTCAGATTGTTACTGTTGTAGTATATTCAATACACAAAGATTTTCGTATGTATCATGGGGTAAGAATAACCTTTTGAATTGGAATATCTCAAGATATTTTTAAAGAAATATTTGTAAAGAAGTCAAATAGTGCAAATTCTAGCTATATCCATAAAGTAATATTCGTTTTGAACTCTTCATTCGTATACACTCGTGAATACGAAGAATATCAATAAACGTAATACGCTTGCGCTGCAAGCGTCTCAATTTTCTATTAAGTTCTTTTAAGTGACAGACCTTACCACAATATACTAAATATTATAACAACCGTCAAATAAAGACTTCTACTTAACGTCTAATATATATATTTCTTATTGATTTGTCAGACAATAATACGTTAAAGAACGCTATTTAAAGAGGTTATCTCGTCGATATAGTAATGAGCTGCGGCCTCTTTATATAACAGTTGTAAATGACTCATTACCGTAGGTATTCATAATATAATAACAATCACGATGAATCACTCACGAGAACGCTGTCAGGCGCTAAGTGAACTACCAAGCCAATTCGTTTTACATATTAAACCATATTTTACATAAATATAACTTCAATTAACCTTGCACTTTCATCATAATCGAATCTTAATGAGATCAATTATATAAATTAGAAATATAATTAAAATAATAAGTAGTATAATTATATTTTGCTTTTTGGAAGTATACCTTTTTATAGAACTTTTGATTCCAAGATTTATTTTAGGAAAATTGTACTGTATTGTAGATACCTTTGTCGATTTTATTTTTTGCATAAAATTGTCACTTTTATGCATACATTTCATGTTCACGACACATCATTAACTACGTCGCTTCTATTGTTAACTTCTAAGGTTTTAGATCCCAAAGTCCTTGGTTTACATCCTGGATCGAACCAATAAAAGTCATTAGGTCTCAACGTTGTAAGTCACGAGCAGTTATCAGAACGGTCCATAGCTGAGGTCACTGTGTGATATATGTAGTCAATGAAATTTTAGATCTTTTTCGACTTTTCTTACGCTATTAACATATAAATTTTGACTGGTAAATTAATATTTACTTTTATTTCAGTTTTTCCTTGTCTCGTCTGGTCGCGAGTTACTTTATTTTATTTATGAGACAAAGAGTACAAGTTGATACGCAAACTTCAATTTGAAATTCACTATTAGTTGTTTGCTCATCCTGTGTTAATATGTTAAGTCGTCGTCGTAAAAACGTTGTCTTGAAGTTTAACAGTCTTAAATATATGAGAATATTATATATATATATATATTATTACGTCTAATTTTACAAAAAAAATCGTTATCGTATTCTCTTGTGCCACAGAAAGCACTACGTCTTGCGGTCCTGTGTCTGACCTTTCACGTCGTCTCGGATTACCGTCCCATCGGATTATATAAGAGAAAAGAAGCAAGAGTGAATCTGGTTGCACACACTGTATATCCTGTGAATTCGACTATTCTGTACTGAAAATGGTCGTGCCTATAATAGGTCAGGAGTACATAGTGAATCTCATTAATGTACGTAATTAAAATGTTCGTGAATGTTTCTTTTACCTTTTTTTTTATTATTTACTTTACAACATCCACGGGCTCACAGTTGCCCGTGCCTTTTTTTACATTTTATTTTTATAAATTGTGGCGTTATTTTATATTTTTACTGAACATCAGCAGATCTTCACTGGACTTCGAGCTTGTCTTCTTGGAAGACGTGGCCCACACTGACATTACTTTTTTTTCCATTTAATATAATATATAAATAGTCCATAATAAATAATATATGATAATATATAAAAAATACTGTATATGGTGATTTATTTTTTTTAATTTTTTAATCCTAATTACTGCAATCCAGCGGGCCCTGCTCCGTGCTCGATCAGAGAGAGTTCTTTTACCTTTTATAACATATATTGAAGACAAATGATGACATCCACTCTTAATTAATTTCTTTCGAAGCCCATATAATAAATATTATATGGGCGATGTTATTTATTCAGGAAACAAATATTGTCTTTGAATTTATCTGTTTGAAATATTAGTATAGATTCAAATATTTTTATATTTCAATTTTAATATTGCAAGAAAATATATATATTATCCTTGTGGGTGTTGTGTATGTAACATTTATATCATTTTAGCTGCCCCGATACTCTATCACACGTATACGATAGTAGAAAGCGTCAGCGTTAAGTAAACGGGCTGTGGATAAACTACGGTTATGCAACATACACAATAGCTTATGTAATTATGTTTATTGTTCTAGCATAAAATCTTGCTAATATCAGATGACATTAATCGAAATGACATCACAAAAACGACCCAATAAAATTACTAGTAAGTACCTTTAAAATAAATTTAAAAACATACTTAATTGACTACTATGTCCATCTGATAACAAAGTAACTAACGAAATCTAATTTTTAAAAACAAATAACATTAAAAAATATCATTGTGTTCAAACGTAACTAATTGTGATTCACCCCAATGTGTTTATAACATTCTCATGGTCACGGAGTGTTGATAGTATTTGTCATGTTCCTAAAATGGATAAATATACCGATACGATGCATTTGTATATAAACTGTTTCTTTAAATTGCGAATTTTGCAAGTATTGTTCATTCAGTGACGTTTATTCATATTTACGATAATCGTATCGAATTATATCGGACAGCCTTACTGATATTGCTTTATATAGTGATAACGTAATCATCAACACTAAATATATAATTGATTTAACCTAAAATAATAACAATTACGCCCTTGAATTGTTTGTAAGGTCAATGCAATCTCATTCGGTGTCAAATATTGTATTTAAATGTAATATATCTTAAGTGCATAACTTACGTAAACAACAATAAAGTTTACTTGAACAATAACATATTATATATTTTTTCAAAGTATTTTATATATTATTTTAATAATAATACGAAAAGTGTTGCCACAAGATATATAATTTAATATATTTATTGTAAGAATTGAATTTTTACTCACTTGTTACATTATTATCGAATAATATTATGTCGGGTATCAATGTTACGGCTGACTGAACTGTTGTAATTACACAATAAAAAGACCTTAGGTGCCAAGACAAAGCTTTGATCTTAACCGCAGTGTCTAAAGGTTGAGGTCACTAGCCAACTGGATCATCTGATTGTTTTCTAGTTAACCGTACATTCATTATATATTGGCTTATCTCTGAAATCGACGTAGCGTTATTTAACGGTATTATAACATATAAAAAAGATTATTTATCGTTCGTATAAAATTATATGATTTATTATCGCGCGCCGTTATTAATGATATGAAATTAAAATATTTACTACATGTGATAGTAAACAAATATATTTTTTTCAAATCATTAATAAAATTAATCTTAAACAAAATTGTGCTGCTTGGGAGGGTAGACAAAACCTTCTAAAGACGTCTTAAAATAATAATCCTATCTCTTACCGAACTTATAAAACTTTATTTAACTCGAGGAGTTTTTCTGAAGGTTTTCAAACATTCATTAACAACACTTGTACACAAAGACCCACCTTTGACCACCTCGAGACCTATTTGCGTCTACCGACCCATCTTAGTTTTACCTTCATTTTCGAAAATATTTGAAAACTGTTCAATGTTATATTAATAATTATTATAGAACATAATATTTTGTGAAACTCGCAATTTGGTGATATATCTCGTAAATATTATAAGTATTCATAAACACATACATATGTATGTACACATATGTCAGCATGCTGTGTGTATAAAGATACACCAAGCACACAAAAAATAATTACAGTTTGCTATCGTGTATTTTCAAATATTTTTTCTGTTAATATATTTATTATTGCTTGCGTTTTTTATTGCTCTGAATAAAGATAAATAAGGTTTGACTGACACATTGGCACAACGAATCGGTACGGAGTTCTGCCTTCTGTATCGTAGGTGTATGCCTAGCTCGGGTGTTAAGGGCTTCACTAATTGTAATTGTTACTGTGCTTCCTCTGGATATAAAAATAGTACATTTCATTAAAAAAAACGTTGTTCCGTAAAGTTATGTCATTTAACGACATTACTTTCTTTAAATTAATGCTTTGGAGACAGTTGTACAAGTTGATTCTCTAGTGTTGACTTAACGGGTGTTTAGAATAAATATTTTCTCAAAAATCTGTTTATGACTCAGTCTATAAAATCGGAGTATAACAACTTTTGAAATACATTTGAGTATTAACTCTGTGCGTAATCATGCGTTATTCTTATTAATGTAAATTATTACAAGATAATTTTATCATCACACATTTCTATAAATACTGGTGATAGTTCATTGGTCGAAATTAGACCGTCATTTATTGCTAAAGTGGTAAAATGTGGAACTGGACAATACCTTGTCATTGTTACAATTAAAAAAAGGCACAAATATCAAAAAAAGTCATTCATTATTTTTTGAAATATGAACGTGAACTATAAATGTTTCATTTTATATATGTATGTGTGTGTCGAAAACACGGTAGTATGTTATATATATTTTAATTAATTTAATGAATCTCTAATGCATTGTATATCTCCTCAATATAATATGTAACTGTGTCAAATTACAAACACCTCCGTCAGTGTCATTAAAAAAGTATGCGTGTAAATGAAATATTATATAATATAAAACTCTTCAAGGATTGTATAAGAATTTAACACTAACATACTAAGGCGTTCAACTGCGAGAAAAATAACTTAGTGCAACAACTTGAACATAAGAAGATTACTTCACAAGAGCAGCCACAAGAAATACCAGTCTGTTGATCGTTAAACTACGTACTAAGTTAAAACAGATATTTATTATTTACTTTCTTTCTCCATTTTGATCTTAGGTTCTTGAATTCTTCTTTAATTTAAAACGTCTTATCTTTAACTACTAATATAACAGAGAAACTTGTTACAAGGACCTTTTAACAATCGGGAACGTTTCAATAAAACTAGGTATTCTGATTTCGTTTGTATTTCAACATTAAATAAATGTTATCAGAACTGCAGAAGAACTTACAACTGTTATTCATGGTGGATAGAGACTTTTACTTAAAGAAGACTTATCTGTTTTAGTTTTTTATAATAACATCAGACATCGACTATCAATTCGGAACGTTCTTGTACGAGAAATTACCGAAATATTAGAACTTAAACGAAAATGATCCAGATCTATTGACAGGCTGAAATCATTAAAATAAACATACAAATGAACCAAACAAATAGAAAATAAGTTGACGTTTCATCGTCATTTCATAACTCTACACGAATAGTTTCAAATCAGACAGTTAATCATACAAAATTACACGAAACATTGTCAGTCGTGTGGTCATTTCGTATGTATTTCATATGGGCTAAGTTAACACGTTCTGCATAGTAATTTAGTTCAGCATCTATTTCAAACTTTAAACATATACGCAAACAAAATTCTGGTCGCATAATTTCGATTGATAATTATTATTACCAAAATGTATTTCGTATTTTGTCTCAACATCGACAAATACTATTAACCTTAAAGTAAAACTACAAAAGCGAATATAAAGTCAAAAGTGAATGCATATTCCCTGTACTGCGCAACGACGCGTCTTTTTGCAAATACATTAAAAAGTTTTGTCACTAATGATTAATATCGAGAGAACCCATAATTAATTAGTAGAAGTTAAAATATAATAATGCTCTAAAACATCGTTAAATTTAAATTTTCTTTATTTAACTTAATCATAAAAAAATTGAAGGTAGGTTTTCTTATTCAACAAATAATGATTTCTTAAGCAGCAATCTTGCGATTAGTCATATTCTTGCAAAACGCAAACATTGATTAGACCTTGTAAATCTTTTAAGTTGTAACGAAATTACTAATTTCTCTGCCTTTATTTATCGACCTGCGAATATGTAGAAATAAATACTTACTTGTTAATTTAATTGAAGTTTAAAAAATAATTTAAAAACTAAACTGCTATGAAAAGCTTTCCAATGCTAAAACATAGAGCCCTCTTAAAATAAAACTAGAAATATTTTATACGGGTATCGTTTCCGTATAAAATATTTCTACGACTGCAGTTGAAATGTGAAGAAAAGTACAAAAGTAAGCACTTTGAACATACGAGGGTGAAAATCATTTAGTTATTGTGTCAAATGTATCAAAGACGAGGGTTTGTTTGATTTCAACCGAAAAATTCAATTTAATATACAATATAACTTACAAATTATGACAATATATTGTTTCAAAAAAAAATTACGACAATTTCATGCATTAAAATTGTCAAAGCACAATGATTAGAATTTATTTTTTAAGAAAATACGTAGATATTAGATTCCTTCCAAAAATATCTGGAACTGGACCCGCCCATGCTTCGTACGAGTGTGTCAGATTAAGTAAGAAATAAATAAATAATTAGACAATTACAAACAAGGCTTACACTATGTATTGTATGTTTTAATCAATTCTGTAATAATAATAATTTGATTTAAGTTATTTTTGAATTGTATTGATAACATTGATATTAAATAAGAGGATACTTTGACTTTTCTGTTCAATATTGTGAGTCACGTGATTTGTAGTGAGGCTTATATAAGTGATGGAAGCTCGGTATAGAACACTTTACTTTACGTTTACTTTGCACTTGATCCTGGACCAGCAAGCTGCTGCTAACATTTAAGGTACGATATAATTTTGTGATATAATATAATTTTTATTGCTTGTTAAATTATTGATGAATATATCAATTGTGTTTTTGCAAATATCAATATACAAAGTTAGTATTATATATACAAAGTTAGTATAATTGTATTTAACTAAAATGACTGTATTTTTGGATATTGAAAAAGAGTAACTACTGAGTTTCTTGCCGGTTCTTCTCGGTAGAATCTACATTCCGAATCGGTGGTAGCTTTACTTTAAATAGTTGGTTAAATGACGATTCAAAAGTGCTTGTAAAAGCCTACCTGAATAAAGCATATTTTGATTAAGGTAATTGGTTTTATTGTAATTATTAATTGAAAAAAATCTAACAAGTGCAACATTAATATAGAAAAAAAAAAGAGAAATGCCCCTAGCAATAAAACATTACATTCTTTATTGTATAGCATTAATTTATTCATCAGTTTAAATATAAGTATGTCGTAAATGAGATACGTGAATCATAATTTAGTCATGAAAAACGGATCGAAGTATGTGGCTTAACTGGTTCATCGATTCAAATTTGGATAATTGTTACAGACAAGGTCAACTTGTTATTATAAGACTATTTTGCAGCGAAATATTTTTTCGGTGCACATAATTTAGAAATTGTAATATTTATAGAAGTATTCATCCTCCAGTAATAGATTAAAATATAGATTTAAATCTATATAAAATACACGAGGTATTCAAAAGATTTAAAAATCATCCTCTTCAATTCGTGAAAAACCTTCCCAAAATCCGCCGTGTGATTTATAAGTAAGTGGAGATACAGACAGGCTAAAGGTCCAAAATAATTATAAATGACTTAATTTTTTAAGTTTAATTTGATCAATTGAAAACTTAAGTATCAAAACAACAGAAGTTTAAACTATATTGTTTACAGATATAATAAAACTAATTGATATGACAATATATTCGCCTCACACTTATAAATATAACGAAAAAAAAATATTAGTATTTTTTTAATTTAACAAACTGGCTTATCTGGTAACCGTCTACACAAGTACTCGAATTAATATTCGTATATGACGTCTATGAAAGAAAATTAATTAAAAATATGTTCTAAGAAATAATAAATGTATCTTAACATACACCTTATATCGAGATCGAGAAATTATCACTGTGCACTTTGACAGCTCGTCTTCGATTTTCGTTCAGAAAATTGCAATTAGGAAGCAACTTGTTATTTTACGTGGCAGACATTCGTAATATTCACGTTTTGTAAAAGAAATATTCGAATTTAAAGCGAATCATTGACGTTTCATAATCTAAGCCAGTGATTCATTCAGCGAGTGATTTAATACGATCTGACTGGACATTTGACGTTAGTACTATTATAATATATTTAATAAATTATATTTGTAATCAGTAATATTGCAAAAAAAGTTATATTGACGGAAAGTTAAAGAACATTTATATTTTATTTTTCTATCGATGGTTTAAAATCCATAGAATATTCAAATTCAGTTTCAGGAGTGTCATGTGTTCTACATATTACGTATGTACAGAAAACTAATATTACACAAATATATTTTATAGTGAACAAAACGAAATATCGGTCACATTTTAATTGTCAAACAAAACAACTTAAAATACAACAGGGAAAACCATCATATTTATTCGTTAATTAGTATTCGGACTATCAATTAAAAAACTCTACTTAAATATCAAAAGTTAAATATATAAAAGAAATAGGCTTAACAGGAAACTCAGAAGGTAAAACTGAAGATGACTATTTCGAAATGTTAATATATAAGGTTATTTATCATTCAGGATTATCAAAAATAGCATGAATGTATTCTTTTTGCGATTCGGTAGTCGCTTTCCAGCTCATCGTTTTAAGTATTTTCGTTTAACATGTGTGTCAATATTTTGATTCAACTTAATTACCGTGTGTATACAGTTCCTCGTAGGTCTTTGTTAACACGAATTTAAATTATATATGTGACCGACTCGTGTCTTGATATTAACACTAATCAATATTATTTACGATTTGGTTTTTAAAATACCCTATAAATATCCTGTTTATTTATCATAGTAATTATTACGTAGTTATTATTATTTAACAGATTATTGAACCAATCGTTGTGAATCGGTGAGCATTAGAATTATAATTTTTTCCCTCGTAATTTCTTAATTAATATAATACACATGCGACTCGTGATGGTTTCCGCGAAATAAATGCTAAAAATCAATAGTAATCAAACGGAATAAGTAATTAGACGCAGACAACGTGTTAATTTTTTGTTTTAGAAGTCTACTTCATCAAATATTAAAAAAAATAAAAGATAGAATAAAAATGCTTCTATGTTAACGTTCAATTTTATAAAACCAATGTATAAAATATTAGCTCCGCGACATTTTAAAATAATAATGAAATACAAATAATTTATACGGTTCATAATATTTCAAATATGGTTATTTGAACAAGACAGTTTTATGTAAAAAGATTAAATAACTTATTGAAAAATTAATACAAAAAATTTAAAACCCGTTTCAGAGTCATCGAATGTTATATATACCTAGTATATTATTTTATATATATTAAATTATATTATTAAATTTCCACATATTTTTTGATTCGAGTATAATAGTGTAGTATATGCAGGAAAGAAGAAACATTACAATTAAGTACTTATATGATAAAAATAATGAATAATGCAATCGTTTATCAACTTTACATCGAACAAAAAATGAATACACATTCTTATCATTTTATCAACACATCGATAAGCCGAATACTTACATGTGTGTATTGTCCAACAATCAGCTGACTTTATACTATTTTAAAACATTATATTGTATAGAATAATTACTTAATTATTGAATAATAATCTGGAAATGTTCCACAGTTGGGAAAATAATCTCTCTCCTCTCCGATATATACGCGATAGAGTCCTCGGACTATTATTATTTTTGCAACACAAACTCAACTTCACTGTGTGTTTGACCTGATTTAAACTTGTGATCTTTGTTTAAGACTTACGATAATGAGTCGACTCTTACTTAATAACTTCAAAAATTGTTCAAATTAATCATAGTAATCAGTAAGAAACACTGTTATCCTAGTGTATAATGATAAAGTTGAAACTATACAAGAACAATTAAAACTCACGAGATTCTTAAAAGTTATGAACGCCTACGCTGTTTAAAAACTTGCTACCCATATTATTCAATGTAAGTCTTATAAGTACAAAGAGAAGTTTATGTTACACAAGCCGAGATGACCCAGTGGTTAGAACGCGTGCATCTTAACCGATGATTTCGGGTTCAAACCCAGGCAGGCACCACTGAACATTCATGTGCTTAATTTGTGTTTATAATTCATCTCGTGCTCGGCGGTGAAGGAAAACATCGTGAGGAAACCTGCATGTGTCTAATTTCAACGAAATTCTGCCACATGTGTATTCCGCCAACCCGCATTCGAACAGCGTGGTAGAATATGCTCCAAAAACCTTCTCCTCAAAGGGAGAGGAGGCCTTTAGCCCAGAAGTGGGAAATTTACAGGCTAGGCTAGCATTAGCTAATGCTAATGTTACACAATATTTATATGACACTACACTACTATTGTGTACGTGTGTATATCACTGAAGTCCTAATATATGGCTGGAACGATTCTGATGTTTTTTTTGTGTAAGATTATGTAATTCCCTTGATAGGTTAGATTGAACTCGTCGCTGGTGGTTCCATGCTTTTATTTAAACAAAAGTCATATAAAGTCGTTACGGACTAATATACACAATTAAAACTGGCTGACCACAATATGTATTATATATAAGTATGTGTGTGCGGTGTATTGAAACTTAGCATTAATTAATTATAATCTTTAATATTCTAGAGTTTATAATATTTTTAATAGCGGTTAGAAGTGTACACTTTGTGACCACAATCTGATTCAAAGTCAGTGCACCGGCTATAAGCAAATTGGACAATCTTGACCAAATTTAACAAGCTTGATTTTGTGAATTTACTACGTACTCTCGGTCTAGGATCCAATCAAAGTAATAAGCACATGCCTCCGGTACCTCAAAGGTTTATGAATTCGCCTCGATGATATCCTGCTATTTACTTACAAATAGTTTTTTGTCAGTTAAAACAGCTACATAAACCTTATATAGAAAATATATATGAAAATTAATTTATTTTCACGTTTCAAACAAAAAAAGTTTATAAAAAATTAGAACAAATATCTGTCGAAGTCCTTCTAGTTCAACTGACATCGGCTATTTTTTAAATCATCTGAAAAACATTACAGAAAAACACAGAGATAATTTTATTCCGTTCCGCAGCTAGCCTCGAGTAAAGTCTGTCAGATAAATAAACGTACTCCCACTTTCTGTCACAACCCGAAGACGCGGAGGCAATCTTCATGTTTTAAGCGTTCCTTAGAAACGAAACGAATGTCATCAAATTACATGACGAAACTATCGTCTGTCCGGTTGCCTAATTAGTAACGACACAATTTTTTACGTTTATCTAATACTTCATGAAAGATTACAATTTATTTCATTATTATTAAGAGGTGGGTACACTGATTTTGGCCATCATAATATCTATAACATTATTGGGTTCTTTCGTTCTTTCTGGTCCTTAAGACTACCTACTTAAGATATTACTTTTGGACCATAGTTAAGGATCACCCTTCCTTCTTGGATTTGACTCATGCATCAAGTCGCTAATTGTTTCGAATTAATGTTAATTATTGTATTATACGATACACGAGTTGTCTTCTTAAGAAAAATTTTGTTTCTTAGTCACAAAGACGGATCAAAACGCTTTATGTCTAGTATATTTACGTGAAATACCATCTCAGTTATTGTATTTGGTTTTTTTATTATATTTCATTAACTATTTGCAACTATTTTAGTTACAGATAAAGTTTTATTGTATTATTATTTTTGAATGTTGTAAACAAATATAAAAGATACATGAAAATCACGTTGAGCCATTGGTTAGAAGGAATGTATTATGTATTTAATTAATTTTATTACAGTACTAGTTTGCATTTTACGTAAACATGGCTTAATAATTGTATCTAATGTATGTATGTTTGTAATTCGATCGCCATTTTTAAATTCGAAAAATCCTTCAGTGTGACTTAGTTAAAAATTTCCAAAGCACAGAATATATTCTGAGATTTCGCTGATAACATTCTCATTACCTTCCCATAAAACAAAAAATAAACATAACAACTTTTTAGCTACCATACGTATTAAATTATAAAGTATCATAGCATGAAAATCCGAAGTCAATCGAATTATAACTTCATGCGTGAAACTAAAAAAAATCATTCACATTAAAATGTAAAACTACAAAAGTATTTTGTCGCTCAAAACCAAATCTAATTTCCATTTATTTGGAAAATCAAAGAAAAACATAAATCACCTTCATAGCAATTTCTGTTAAAATTCTTCTGGTCTCCTTGATTCGTTGGTCCTTAAGTTCCACCTTAAACAATATTTTCATAAGTCGTCTTTTTACTTCGGATTTCGATGTTTTCACAAATAACTTTACGTATTATGGCTTCGTTCACAAGCAGAGAAAATATAAATATTTGCATTCAATGTATTTTGTGAAATAATGATTGTACTAAGTTGATTCGAGTTTTAATTGGACGTTGATTGTTATTTTGTCAGAGCATTGTGTACATATATTTATCATTACTATGTTGCTAGAAGTAAAAATGCATGTCACTAATCTACTGGGATAGAGCGGATGCTCTTGATGCATACTCGTAGTCTTCTTTTCATTTTATTTAAGACTTTCTTACAAATACATGAAGCAGTCAGTGTTTTATACGGAATAGAAAATAACATTTTATAAGCTACTAATAGATTCCTAACATGTCGAACGTATACACTTAATTATCAGAACAATACTAGGTTGTACAACCGTTCGTTAAAAGTTTGGTTATTAAATTTACTCATTCTTCTGCAGAATGAAAGACTTCATTCATTCATTCAATTTTAGTTTTCTGTACCTAGGTCAAGCTTCGTTATAGTTGTGAAGACGGAATTCATAACATTTTCAATTCACGAAACTCTCGGTTCAAGTGAAAAGCAAATTTGATTATAGAATTTATACGTTACTTAAAGCTTCCTCTGCAATTAAATATAAATATATTTCCTTCATTATGAAGATTTATTGGATGTATATTTTATTATTATTGCCACAAGATGAAGTAAAAAATATATTTATTATGAAAAAATATGTATCATTATACTGTACAACAAACAATCATTTTTATGTTATCAAGAATATGTTGTTTTTAGCACTAGGTAGCTAATAAGATAAAAGCAATAATCTTAATGGTAGAACATTACATTTTAAAGTAAATATTTTATATCAGTTTGATAATTTCGCTTCTCTAAAAAGTTATTTAAATAAATAGCACTTACCTAACGTTTATTGCAGTTTTAATCATCAACAATTAGTAAAATAAACGTGACCGTATTTAATCGCAAGTAAACAGTTTCACCGTTACGTTATCTTCATAATAATTGATAGTGATATCTAGGCAGAATTATCTGTACCTGATCTTTACAAATTTAAAAAAAAACCGGACAAGTTTACGTTAACTCATACATGACTTTGAAACAATTTAAAGCATATGATTTCGACTTCGTAATAACTGATTTAAATTGACATTATTTGTAAATTTTGCATATAGATATAATATTATATTCAAATTATATCTTATAAGATTCCCATAACAATCCTATATATCTTCAATCACTAAATACGTAGAGTATTTCCATCTTAACGCTGATCTTTAAAGCTGTCTTTTCACTAGGTCAAGGAAACAAATTTTCATCAATGGTTAAATATTATGATATTTTAGTCCTGTTATCGTAAATATTTCAGTAGCCATTATTTATTTAGTATTGTAATTAAACGAGAAGATTTCACGAATATGATTATGTAGATCTAGAATTACTCCTTTATGAGAACAAGCCCATTCAATCCGTTATTATTACAGGCATCACCAACGACAAAAGAAAAATATTATCATCTAATTTTAAATCACTGTATCAGCTAAGCAATACGATATATATTTTTTAAATGATTGTAATATTTTTAAAATTATATTTTTTCATGTTATCTGAAATATTAAAATATTACAGGAGTTCATTGACACTAACATATTTAAAGTTTATATTGAGATTGAAAAGTAAGGTATTTTAAATAATAATAGTTTAGTAACATAAGGTCGACGACGAGACGTAATTTCACGAATTATAAATTGATCCATTGATTTTCAAACTTCATAAATAATCGGTTTTAGTTCAAAATATACCTTAGGAATACTGAAGGAGTCAATTATAAGTGTCACTAAAGTTCTTTAAACTTTTTCATAATCTCGTAAACTTGAAAGTCTTATCAAACTCGTGTTAATCTGTGATAAAAGTTTTAAAACTAAAGTTTTCAAAATAGTTGTAAACGTATGTAAACATTCAAAATATACATTTTTTAATTTGTTACGACTATAAAAATCTAAATCCAAAACTCCTAAAACATCGCTAGGATATTTTTAGTTATGGCGTAAGCACGATCAGAACTAGTGAAACGCGCGTTGATGTACAGCGCACAGCGACAACCTTCGGCGCAATTGAATTAGAAATTTAAAAAATAACTTCTCCTCTCCTAACTCCATTACATTTCCAAAAGAAATTCGTCGGTTTAGGTTGAAGATCCGTTGAAAATCGACCGCGAGGGCTCACGCAAGCGCGACGCCACCCTACATTGAAGACTCGAAATTGTTAAACAATAATGCGCCAGCTCGCTCGCTTGCATAGCATGCCATAGTGGTTATACTGATCGCGCAGCACCACTTACCTGTTGCCAATAATCTTCGAGTGACAGCTTCCATTCGAAATAACCGGTGTCGGTGACATCCTGCAGCTCGCGGAATAGGTTACCGCTAGGAAGAACATCCATCGCGCTTACATGTGACGGCGATCGAATTTTTTAACACAACACACGTAATCCAATCGCGGCAGAACGCGCACGACTGATTTGTCCGCGTCCCGCGCCGTGTTCCCCTCCCACTACATTCCCCGCGAGTATCCTCGAGCGTAGACTAGTAACGAATAGAGAAAACGAAGTATAGCTTTCTCTTTTTAATCCTTAAAGGAGTTTGTCTTAGCAAAGATTCTTGGAGGATAATATTGTCGTATAAACTTCAATGTAAATTTAGAAAATAATTAAAAGGTAAATTAAACAAGTAAGCACTTAATACTTAATTTTTTTTCTATTTATATACCCGATATACCTACTTAATTATTTTCGCGTTTTATATTGCAAATATTATTTTTACAATTTTAATATTTGTACCTAAATCTCAGCTCAAAAATACATGTGATTGTACTAATAATTTTAATAAATATATAATTTTAATCAAATATACATTATATTTATAAGTTTACATAAATTCATTTCAATTATAGTCAATAAAAATTTGAACAAAATGAAATGTCTAACTAAAAAATAACCAATCTAAAATTTTAAATAGCACCTGTAATCGTTAATTTTGATATATTGAGAATAGGTCTCGGTTTTGTGCATTATAAACAAAAAGTTTTACTAAAGTTTTACTAAAGCTATATTCATCTTGGCATTTATCACTTTTATTAGAGAACTCCATACAATTTTTAATAAGGTACTTTTTACAAAAATGTTCTGATACATTATATTGCGAGTGAATATTTTTTACCAAAAAATATCGACAAATAGTATCATAATAAATAAATAATATCGAAGTGCAGGTTTACTCAATACAGTTTTGTTAATAGATTTAAATATTTTTTTATTTCTCTTTGGGAATTGCCGCGACCAATATAGATTGTGGTAGAATAAATAACCTTGGTATTTAACTGTTGATGACGTTTACTCAAAGTACCAAAATGTAGATAGATAAGCAGCTTATTATGGTACGACAATAATCAAACAGATAGACTTTTTAAGTTACATAAAAAGTGTTGTTTTTGTATTTCACGATACTTTGTCAAAGTAAAACCTAAGTAAAACATTGAAATTGACATAACACTTAAGACTGTTGCATTATGTATAATAAAAATTAAACTATTAAATACTTAATACACTTATGTTGAAGAAACGGATTCAGTGAGATAGTATTTTTTTTTAATATAAAATAATATGTTATAGTATTATGTTTAAAGTATAATATATCGACACCTCTATACTTAAATTAATCTGCAAACTACAACTCCCGCGCAACGCTGGTATGCAGACACGGACGGTCCGACCGTTACGCGCGTGCGCAACCACCCATGATAACTCCATTCATACTCGCGTATCATCACGCTATATACTATACAAACACAATAACATTTTACCGGGATCACTAGAGCAGAAATTTTTAATGTTTTTTTAAATGAACTATAAATTCAGAACATGATGTGTGCACATTTCTTACTACTCATTGAAGTTGGACTCCATTAAAAACCAGATTCCAATTCCAAAATATATTTTCATATGATTTATTAAATTTTAAAACAATTTTTTGGGACTATACTCATGTATGGTATAGGTATATATTTATTAATATAAAAATGTAGTCCTACTGATTTCAAGGCGGAAGTCATCCTCCATTGAAACCTTATAAATTTTCGCCTAATAAGGGTTCATATCATTTTTAATGTTAGTAAGTAGATTTATATTAAATTAGAAGCGGTGATCGTTAGACTAAGATTATAAGAAATGATGAAATTAGTGCGGTAACTGTCTACACGATCCATTTTGTGGACTGATTCGATTGGCTAGTATCGCCAGCTAGCTTCCCCGAATGAATGAAAGGTACTTCATAATTACTCACATTTGATTGACGGGCGATAATCATTCTGAATGCGAGGATTATCACATCACCATACTTAGCGGGGTCGCAATTATCTGATACAGCTACTTGGCCCTCTGTATGCATTGTTACACATCCCACCTTTAGAATTGAAGTGACTAATCAAAATTCTTATTTTTGTTAAACCAATGAATTTTAATCTTAGTTCTTAGTTCTGAACTATTTTCGTCGATTTGTACAATTAAAAGAATGAAAGCCTCAAAAATAAGGCGTAAGAGACACATTTAGGACATTTTTTCTAAGTTGTCTTAATTTCTTGACCTTTTTAAATTTGTGCGTTTCTTTTAATAAATTTCATAGCCCACTAACTATGTTTGAAAGAAGGCGATTTTTCCAAAGTCACACGATCACTTTTAAGAATAAGTTAATTTAATTTTTCGCGACGTATAAACAAATTTAGTTTTTTATGCCATATGTGGCAACGAACATCAGGCTCACCTGATCGAAAGTGACTACCACCACCCATGGACTTCTACAACACCAGGGGACTTGCAAGTGCTTTGCCGGCCGTTAAGGAATATGTAGGGTGTTTTTTTTAAGGTTCCCACGTCGTATCGGGTCGAAAAAAACGCTGGTGAAAGCTGGTTCCACAGAGTGGTTGAGCGAATCAGAAAATGCCTTAAAAATAAAAACTGTTGTAGATTTTCCGACATCTTGGTGACATGAATGGAACTTGGAATTCTGATGCGAAGTCCGAGGACAAAAATAAAAGTTAAGTTGTATTAAGTTAAGTGTAATATGAATGACCCAAAAATATCACCAAAAATTATAGTAATGGTTTAATTAATGTAGCGAATGACATTTTTACAATTACATTTACATTTTTACATTTACCGTGATAGATGATTTAAATGTCAACTTGTTTTATATTTCCCTTAGTAATACGATTATTAATCTACGAGGTGATTAATAAAATAATTCACGATCAAAAGTTTGATAAATTATCTTATCAAGAATCGAATATACTTTGTACTTATTAATGACTTGCTAAGTACTATGTTGTGATGCTTTAACATTTATTTTATTAACAAGAGGACCAATTCTGCTACCAAATTGTTAATTCATCGAAGTGTCAAAGTGGGTACGATCCATAAGCGTTATGAATTAGTACAATTGTTCCTCAGTTATCCGATGCGAGTCGTGCGCCTTATCGAGTCGAATTAAAGGTTTTAATTCATCCGAATGAGTGGGGTATATGGACGTACACGGGACAAAAAAATAAAAAATCATTACAAAGATAAAGGTCTCCACACACGTGTGGAAGAGGAATGGGATAAATCCCATTCCTCATAGCACATTACTCGTCATAATTAATCCCTTGACTTTAAATTAAGGTTTCATAACTTTTTTATATAATATAATCTAAACAAATCCATCAGTAATGAGCCAATCGACCTGTTCATCTCTAAATCATTTAATAAAGTATCATATAAAAAATAATTTCTCAATATATGGTCCAATATATACAGCAACGCTTCAAGACAATTTATTAGTCACTTTGATAAGGATATTAACATTTTTTCTTTACTGAAACTTATCTATAATAAATAGATATATAATGTGCACAAGGAAAAGATTTGCAGATTTCCAAAATATCTTCGGAAGTGCAAATCTTACATGAAAAGTTTTCTTGCTTCTGTTATAGTTACCAAAGTCGTTCGATTGAAAAGCACCAGAATTAAGTATTTTCCCGCTCATTGCTTAAAAATAATGCATCATAAAACCGTTATACATTATCATAT
Source organism: Vanessa tameamea (assembly GCF_037043105.1). Classification (NCBI taxonomy): domain Eukaryota; kingdom Metazoa; phylum Arthropoda; class Insecta; order Lepidoptera; family Nymphalidae; genus Vanessa; species Vanessa tameamea. The sequence goes on along the minus strand of NC_087341.1, from coordinate 8,706,383 downwards.
TAGCTTCTTCACAACAACTTCTACGTAAAAAATATTTTTCCTGTTAATCGCGAATATTACCTTTAATGCCGTTATTTATATACCTGTAACCTTATCCAGGGTATAGGCTATTAATGTCAAATTTCATCAGATCAGTGGTTTTGTCGTGAAGAGCTTACACGGAATTACAAAATTACTCAGAGTATAAAAGTTTCATATGAAGCATTATTGCTTGAATCCAGTACATACAGCACCGACTAATCTTTTCAGTAGGTTCCTATAAAAAATACAAAATATCAAATTGCGAGTTTGTCCTATTTTAAGCTGACGTAACTTAAAAACATTGACACGGATAGATTGAATTCGTTTAGCTTGCTGTGCGTCGGTAACGTATGTACATTCATCCACTAACGAAAATAATTTTGTGTAGGTTTTTAATTGGTCAGTTACGAATGGCTTGCGATGGGACGTAGTTGGCATCGATAAGACGTGATCGCCAAAATAGCGGATCCGCTACTTTGAAATAGGCGAAAAGTAAATTTCATCAAGTCACTCGGTAAGGCATCGTGCAAGATGAATGAGCTAGTTTAGTTACAGGCACAAGCGACATCATATTTTAGTACCCAAAGTTGATACCGCTTCGGCGATGTAAGATTTGGATAACCTTTCTTACAGTTTCAACGTCAAAATATTTTTTTTGTATATTTATATATAAAAAAATAGATTATTTTTGCTCGTGGCAACACTGTTTAAAGTTAATTCTTCGCCGGTTTAAGTGGCTATATTTTTATGTTTATCATTTTATATGAAATTAATAGATATTTATATTTTAGGCATTTAAAATAATTATCTAGGCCGTAAGTTTAATTTCAAAATAGATGATAAACATATATTATATTATAAAGATGTTGCGGCTGTAATCTGTACACTATTGCCGCAACGCGTAAATAAAAGAGCAGGGCACATACGCCCGCTATTTTACCCAAAATTTCATCTCGCCAAAAATCAAAATATCACCCACACCACCTAGATGTCCGAAAATCCACAACAGCGCGATTTTTAAGACATTTTCTGCCTCCCACAACCACTCTGTGGAACCAGCTTTCGCCGGCGGTTTTTCCGAACCGATACGAGTTGGGAACCTTCAAGAAAAGAGCGTACTCTTTCCTGAAAGGCCGGCAACGCACCTGCAAGCCCCCCGGTGTTGCAGATGTACATGGGCGGTGGTAGTCACTTTCCATCAGGTGAGCCTCCTGCTCGTTTGCCACCTCTAACATAAACATACCCCACCGACTACGTTCTGAGCCGAGGTGCGATCTCATAGGAGACACCCTCAGGACGAACGTCACTCTAGAGCTCGAAAGAGTTCCATTCAAGGCTGAGTCTTGCACTCGCCCCAACGCCCGGTGAAGCTGTAAAGGCCAGTAGGGTCAACAGCACTACATCATACAGGAATTGTTTCGTGTTGTTTATTGTAAGTTAAGACTTTTTGGACAGTTTTCAGAACTCAAAATATAACGAAATTGTAGGATACAAAGTAACTATGCCTTTGTCATTGCTTCCCTGAAATCGAAGCTCTTTTTAAAAATATAGCTTTGTCCAGAAAAAAATACCGAGAAATTTCTCTCTAACGATGATAAAGTTATTTTATTGGTACAAATATTTGTAGCATTCACTGTATTTATATTATACGTATTCTATTTTCATCCATCTACTATGGACAATCATAATATGAAACATCTACACCCATTAGATTTCTAGTAATTAAAACATATTCATCGAACAAATATCTGAGATATGGAAAGAATAATATTGCTTATAATTTTATCTTGTCTCGGTGGTACGTTACAGACTTTCTACTTAAAAATAAATTTATATTAATATTTTATAATTAAAAAACAATTTAAATTTAGGTTAAAATACTACGTACGTATTTACTATTTTATATTACTATATTTCGTTGCCTATACATATCAGAAACGGAAAAATTTCAGATCCGATGAGGCTAAAAAAAACGCTTTTGAAAAATTCATCTATTTTCGTTCCCAAGTTTCTAAAGGAGAGGCATCAATGAACTTCTAATAAAAAGGGGAAAAGTGCATTGACGATAATTGCCAATACTTTCTTAATTAGCACTTCGATTTATTAAATACATAAGTACTCATCGTTAAAGAAAATGTTTGATTTTCTTTATATAAAAGAGCAATTTAATATGCTTATTATATTGATCGACAAACTACCGAGTAGCAATAGCCTCGTTTAATTACGCTTTCTTAATTAATGAAGACTGCTTAATTCACATTTAACCAGCTTACAAGCGTTCCCATACCAGTGTATGATACATTAAATTAAGACGCTTCCATCATTTCTCAATATTATAAAGACAAGACTAATTGATGCCATAACCTTATTCGTATTAAAAGCATTAAATGAAAAAATAACTATAAAATTACTCACTAATAAAATAACTATGTATAGGTGTTTTTTAAATTGTGTAGTCAAAAATAAAACCACTTGTCTGTAAAAAACTTCCTATCACCCACAAATTTTCTGTGCCTTCATTACTACGAACGACGTGGTTTTCAATAATCTTATGTCAGCTAAGTTTCTAAGAACGCAGAACTTGTATAGAAGTTCAGTGTAACATGATGCAAATTATAACACATTATTTTACTTTACTTCAAGTTACGTTAATCAACATACTTCTACTTCAAGTTACTTTAATGTTATTAAAGTAACTTGAAGTAGTGGATACAAAATGAAAACAAGTATAATACAATAATAAGATAAATTATTCATATAACATATTATAGTTCTTACTGGCAATACTAACAAAAAAATATGTCAAATCGTAGCGTGGCTTGGAATTAATAAAGATATTTATTTTATTTCATTTTGTGACCCAATACATAACCCAAGTTGGCACATTGGTATTTTATGCTCTAACCTGTCTCTCATCGTGATCATGTTTATGAAACACTGGTCAAAGTCAGATTAAATAGTATCACTTTTATCTGAACGTTCATTGGTCGCACATATAGTCGCCGGCTACCACTGACCATTCAGATTAAAGCCAAATTATTTAATTTGGTTAGAGTTTAAGTAACTGGAGGTCAGTTTTATGTTAATTAATTTTATGTGAATACTGAATCTTTTGGAAATAGAATTAAAGTAGAGTTTGCTAATAATAAAGAAACGATTCATTATTCTATTCATCTTACAAGGTGGGTACGCCACCTTGTAAGTTTAGACTCTAAATAGACAACGAACGGTTTTTCAAGCATATAAAGGTGCCAATGAATATATTCTGAGAGAAGAAAAGATATTTTTACACGATTGCCCAAAAAAGAAGACTGTTGTTTTCAAGGTTCATGTGTTGTACATTCGTTTCTTTTTTATGAAATAGGTAGGCGGACGAGCAAATGGGCCAGGATGGTAAGTGGTTACCACCATAGAAAGTAACGCCGTAAGAAATTTTAATTCCTTGCTTCTCCAATGCGCCATCGACCTTGGGAACTAAGTTATTATGTCCCTTTTGCCTTTAGTTACACTGACTTTCAAACCAGAACACAACAATACTTATTGCTGTTTGGTTTTAGAATATATATTGAGTGGGAGGTACCTACCCAGACGGACTTGCACAAAGTCCTAGCAGCAAGTCCTTACCTATTCCATCGTAACTTTAAATGCCTGAACAGATTTAGATGTATTAAGTGTCTTTAGAATCCTTACATCTTCCCGAGTGACATTAACTACATTTTTTGAAAACGAAAATCAATACAGCAGTGGTGTCGTGTTTTGTTCAAATTTCAAATTTTATTTATTATTACTATTAATTATACTACAATTAATTATATCTGTTACTTATATTAAAATATTTAAATCTTCTTAATAATAAAAACTCAGTTGAATATCGTTTGTTTTATATTTTTAATCATAATTTCAGGTAGGTATTAAACATTTTAAATTTGCGCGTGTTGCATATTCGAAGAATTTGTAAATAAATATATTTACATTGTATTTTATCGCTCTTGTAAGAATTTTTGTGGATTGCTGGTTAAAGTATTTATACAATTTTATGGTTTTCTTTTTAATACACATCTCTTTGTCATAATCGAAATAATAATCAATTACATTTTACTAAAAATTCATATCACTAAAAAATAATAAATCCCTCATGTGAGTGAACACTGTGATTGTTAACTAGAAATATTATTGAACGTAGTATCTTCATTAACTTATAATCTCTGATCAAAGCTTTGAGTAAAATTGTCGAGAAATAATTTAGATAAAATTTTATCTATGTTTTATTCATTGTTCTGACAAAGACAGTTATTGGAACGTCCCATGTACAGCTCGGATAGTATATTCAGCCCGACCTACCGACTACTATCTACATTAGTAGATAAGTTGTTAAGGAGTATTAACTCCTAGCAGCTGACTAGTGAAACCGACTCATGTAATTTTTTTTTTCACATTAATTTTATTTAATAAGTAAATAATTAATTATCTATTATCTGTTATAATTAGGTAACTATAATTCTAATCGTGACGTCTTTGGCGTATTAAAAGTAATATTAGTGGGTCTCCCGCGAAACTTCGCGTTTATTCAAGATATATTTTTTAGGAATTTATTAAACCTATGACAGGTTTTGTTTTGATTTAATTTTATTGTAAGCGGCAAGTCACTCATCTACATTTGACGCAAAATGATAAAATCTTTTTAAAATGAAGTTCCTCAAAATGAGACTATAACCGATTGTTTATGAGCAACTATCATCACATAATCACTGGGACAAAAATCGATTTACAGTATTAATATATAAGATTATAAAGTAGAACGTTTTGAAATGAAACGTTTCTGACACGTAATTTTGCCTGTGCCAATTTTACTGAATTATTCGCGTTCTTTCATTGTAGCTGTGTGAAGACAGTCGTTATGTTAAAAATTACTTATAAAAAAAAGAAATCAATATAGCTGTAGTAGAACACGTTGCTATAAAATGAAGATTGCGGATTATATATCGGTAAAAAATATCAGTATTAGAGGTGTAAGTCAGCTTGTGTCGGAAGAAATTCCTTGAATTATAGATATTAACTATCTCGAAGTGATGCAATGTGATCGACTAATCTTGAAATCCTTCTCTTTAGCGGAGAAATGCATTTCCCCAGCACTCTGAGACATTTACAATCTGTTTGAATCTTCAAGAAAATTTTAATATGAATTGATTTTATCCTCGCATAATCTTTACATAGTCTTAAACTTTTAACTACTACTTCGGTAAAAGATATCAAGGTCCATTAAACATGATTTGCGGCAAAAAGTAATTACTGATATTTAATAATTTCCCTTATAATTCAATAATTATAACCTTACGTTTATTGGGAATAGTCTGCGTACCGAATTATCTAAACCAGCTGTGAATTTTAGATAAATCGTGGTTAAGGATTGCAAATGCATTCAAATAATTGAATTTAGGTAATTGATTTTAGGTAAAGAGAATAACAAGAGCGATTTCATATTACAGATATAGAATTATAGAACAATGACATAACAGAACATTCAATCATACATAATTGAAATTCGAAAGTGACCATTTATGTTATGAAAATATTTACTAGTAATATCGCGATTAAATGAAACGTCAAAGGTCGTACGAAGTATGATTAAAAATACAATTTTTAATTTTAAAAATCTTCTTAGTAGTGTTATGAATTTATATTTTACAAGGCAATGAAAACGGTCATCACATGGGGTGAAAAGTTTTTTTTTCAAATCCGATAACTGTCACGGAACTATTATGAATCTTAATATTTATGTATGAGCACATGTGATATTATCATTTAACACATACAAATACACCACGCCTACATCTACAAATAATACTCACGCAGTCCCAGTCAATTAGGGGAATTAGATTGAAATTTCGGCTAAGTTCCACAATTTCACGTACGTATTTTAACGAAATTTCATCATATACGTAATAATGTTCAATGCAACGTTCGATTTATGATGAGATTAAGTCCTGACTTCTCTTATCGTCGAACGTTGAACTAGTATCAGGCAAAAGCACATATAATAACCTAATTAAAATAGCACCGAGCCGGGTATACGGATTCAGGTCAACTCTGTTTAACAAGCAATATTATTTCATTTTCGCTGCACCATATTTGACCCTCTCCATCTCATCAATTTAAGCAACAGTAATTTATTTCTTAATAACACCAATCCTGAAAGCAATTAAGTATTTTCGGACATAAAAATATTTCAGGTAAAATTAATTAATTACTTCTAGTTCAGTTATAAAAACCTTTATCTACTCGTATATAATATACATGTGTCTGTAATTGTGTGTTTCGGTTAGAATATTGAGTGAGCCATTGTAATTACAGGCCCAAGCGACTTAACATCTTAGTTCTCATGGTTAGCGTTGTGGGGAAAGTTAGAATTTATTACAGTGCTATTGTCTATGGACGGTAATGATCATTTACCATCAGGTTGTTCATTTGCTAGTCTACCTTCCAAGTTCTATTAAAAACACTGTTGTAGTCAACTAAAATATGAAAACATTCAACCGTAAATAACGTTACAGAAGAAAATTCAGTGAAGTCCTATGCAAATTTACGCTAAAATCTGATTCCGTTAGCGAAATTAAAAATATGTGGATATTTTGTCTATTTCACTTACATAAAAATTTTTGTCCGATTTATATTTGAACAGGGAAGAGTTTTAAAAGTATTTTTTTTATAAATTTGTCGATGGTTGATATATATAAAATATATATATATATGGTATTGTTATATATTTAATTTTATGCTCGTGGTCGATCGATGAAATATGAGACACACATTTAAAAAACTCATTCATCATCATCATCATCATTATCATTATCATTATTATATTATATATAGTATAAAACAAAGTCAGTTACCGCTGTCTGTCGCTATGTATGCTTAGATCTTTGAAATTACAAAACGAATTTTGATGCGGTTCTTTTTAATAGGTAGATTAATTCATTAGGAAGGTTTATATGTATAATACATACACAATATAGTAGAGAAACACTGATAATTTTAGAGGTTTCTGAACTATGAACGTTGTAAGACATTCTGTAGTATATTTAGTACCAGCATTGCACCCGTGCTAGCCGGGGCGGGTCGCTAGTATTTGATAAAACACAACCAAGTTAAGTTAGATAGTTTTTAAAACTGTACACAATAATATTAAAATTATTGGGCTCGATTTCGTTTCCAGTTTAGACTGAAGATAAAGAATATTAAAAAATAATTCAACTTATCGATCACTTCGAGATGAATACTTTTTTAATAATCTGCAATTCGGTTTATTGTCTCTCGGTATCTCTCGGCAATTGATGCCGGAATGCACTTATTTTCCTTAAGTAGTATTTACAACGAATTATTTTTTAAGGCATAAAACTAGATGTTTAATAAATAAAGCAAATAATGTAGTGAGATAGAACTTGTCATTAATATGTTATTAGAACAATATATTATTTTACGTTTATTTTAGTAATATCTATAAGGGTACGTATATGATAGGATAGCATTAAATCAAAATAATATATTTGAAAAGGTTTAGCTTAGAAAATGATTTGTCTCTATTCTCCGCTTCACTGTCTTCACCATCGGACTATTTTACGTACTTATTTAAGTAGAATATAAACCAGTAAATACGACTTTGAGAGATATTACATACACTGAATCAGACGTGTAAACAGAACGTAGAGGAATAAAATTTGCAGCATTAAGTCTTGACTCCAAAAAAACTTCTTAAAAGTAAGGATGAAGAAATTAAATGAAACGTACAGTTCGATTTTGTGCAGTACACTAATCGTGAGCAAGACAAATTAAATAAATAATTCATACCCACATATAATATTAATGGTTTTTAACAACAACATTGTATATAAGTTTATTGTGATTATAGTTATGAACACAGATTCCTATTTCACACCACGCTCTAAATATTTGGTTATAGCGTATTATTAAATTATTTAATATTTAGTGTCCCAATTTTCAAATCAATACGATTCAGTGTTAATAAAACTGGACTATAAGCTTTATTCGATACCAAATGTAAATATAACTCATTTTATTATAATTCATATAAAGATTATAATTCATTCAATGTTTTTAATATAATACTTTATACAATGTCACAATTTTAAAGCATTGATTTTTAGTTTGAGAGAGAATGGCACCCACACAATTCACTGAGGGGTCGTCTTTCCCTCCCCTCAATCAACCCCTCGGGAGTTGATTGACACAAAATACGTTCTTAGTGAATGTAGCATAAGACTCGTTCCTTGTAAATTTCAATTTTGTAGTTCTGTGAGCTTGAGATGAGTAAATAGATTGTATGAAGCTTATGGGTGAACATTATTATGTGTACTATCTATACTCATAATATGTTTCCTCTCTCTCTCCTGTGCATTTATTATGCCCATCTGATGGTGGGGTCTGCCTTCCTAGTCTTTTGCTTCAACTTCGCTCACAAACCGCTGAACTGATTTAGGTGAAATTTGGATTGGAGATAGTTTGAGTTCCTTGGAAAGACTTAGGCTACGACTTATTTTAATCGACCTCTCAAGGTGTAAAATAAATAATAAAATGGTTTGTGTGCGATAGGTAAAGTTCTAAAAAAATCGCGCGGGTAAAGCCGCAGGGTCAGCTAGTTTTAAACTATGATACGTGTTTCCATGACATTTTAAGAAAAAAACTGCTATTTTTTATAGGTAACATGAGAAAATTCAATTCCTTTTTTTAATGCAGTTACTTTAAAAAACATGGCTCTAGTGGTAAACGGATATAACTATTCATTTGAGTAGAAATATTTATACAGAAGACTGATTTGCATAGTGGTAATTTGTAGGCATTTATGTATATTAAAAATTAATAGTAAAAAAACAATTTGATTAATTAAAGCGATAAACATATAACTTATACAAATGTTCAGACAGACAATCTATTTGAAAATATACAACTGAGCTAGACCTAGAAATGTTACGATAAACAATATGAGTTTTGAATTGCATAAAAAATTTGAATTCATTAATAATTAGCATTAGATTGAGTCTAAAAATATTTACTTTATTTAATTATTTTAATATACATATATTTATTATATGTATATTATATTATATTGCACATGCAATTATAAGTACGAATTTAATTTGCATTATATTTTATAAAAAATAAAAATAAATTACAACTATTTAATTGCACTTCTCATAAACAATCTTTGTTTGGGTTAACAAAATTAGCAACGTAACAAAATGAGCAAAATTCAGTTTTGCCGTTTTAGAGAGATCTCTGTGGGAGTATTTAGATCTATGTACGTTTGGCCTTAGTTTCTTTCAACTTGCATTTTTAGAGAAATGATGCTATCGATCTCACGATTCCACAATGAAAACCTCGTTACGTTGACATCAAACGCGAAGGAGGAGTTTTAATAATACACGATTGCTCTCAGGACCTCGAAGGAAGTGTATAAATTATAAGAGATAGACTAGGCAAACACTTTGTAAAAAAAAATCTGAAGAAGTTTGATCTGATTTTGAATATAATAATTGTATTATTCCTATTTAGTTTGTACTTTTATTGTTGTATTATACTTTTTCTTTAGATAATTAAGATTTTTTATATGCAGACAGACATTAATTTTTTTTTTTCTGTTGTAATTTTTCTTAAGCTAAAATAATTTAACCACTCAGCAAGGAGTGCATTATATTGCTTTATTAACATGGATTCGATTAATTTGTGATTGTACATGAGTGTGTCTTTAAAACTTTTTATGTTAAATACGCATCGCAAGCTCCAGTCAATAGCATGTCATATGTAAAGCAAACAATCCCATACCTCTATTTTATGAAGAGTGCAGAATCAGGTCACAATAGGTTTTCCTGCCTGAGCCACGTAGATAAACCTAACTCTGGTTTCACTAATGACCGTCGCAAACAAAAACCATCTATATTTAGCAGAACATAACAATGAAAATGCAAGGATAAATCTTAATATTAAATATTATGATAGTGTCGAAATTAAAATTGTATTATTTTGTATGTAAATTGTAATGTGTTAGTAGAGATTAGCATAGGATTCGCAATATTTATGTTTCGTTTGTGGATGGACGTTACAATTTGTTATGTTTACAACAATTAATATTTATCTTGTTTAAAGCCAAAATTATTTGAAAAAATAATTTAGTCTTGTGCATAAATTTTACCAAAACATTAATTATGCAATATATGATAACAAAAATACTTTTTTGGGTTATGAGACTACATTTTTCCACGGAGTGGAAATCTCGAAAAAGATTCACAGTCCCTTAGGAGGGGAAAATGGGTTATGTGGTATTCTTACCCATTAAAATGATTGAATATCCGTCTTCAATACGGATCGTAGACGCTACGGAATCGTGTCAATATAACACATCCATGGGCTCTCTTGTGCTGTGCTCCATTCGTGCCTCTTGGCAGAGCTCTCCTTACCTCATCCATACCTTCTCCTATACCCAGGTATAGGTGATACGTAACGTACCACGTACTCCTTACTAGAGCGTCCGACAGGGCGAGGCCTTCCCGGCTCCCATCCTCAGGGCTGTTTGATACGGAAAACGCTTTGACAAATAAAGATCGAGTATAAATAGTAACATCAATGATAATATCATATATCTTGTTAACTTCGTATTTCTAGTCTAAGGAAATCTAATTGTGATAAATCTATTAACTTTAAAATCCAAAGTTGGCAAGTGTACTTTTGAATAAGATGATTTCGTTAATAAGTGGGTTTGTATTTGTGCGTGTTTGATTGCATATGTTTGTATGTATCACGCGACACGCGTGCTCATCTCTGTGTCTATTCACGTCCTTATGTATGTCCGATATATCCGAAAACATTTCTCTCGTCTTGCGTATATTAGGACAAAATAATGTATTATTTAATGAACAATTCATTTGTTTTTTAAAAACATGTGATTAGGCAAAATATGGAACGTTTATAATTAGTGCAAATTTAGGATGTAGAAAATGTCTTCCGTTTCACTTTTTTTTATTGTCTTTTTTTCCAGGAACTTAAATTTATATAAAATAAAAATTATTTTAACCTCAATGCGTTGCGTTTGATCCGATTGTGATGAAACTTGAAACTAGTGGGTTGTTCTGTGTACGCTTGGAAGGTTTCCTGGCCTGAACATAGAAGAAACTTTCTTTGTGTGTCTTTTATTATAAAAGTTTTATCTGTACCCTTATTCTACCCGTGCAAAGCCAGGATAGGAAAAGTAATAATAGCTGTTGCACGAATTTGGACGAAAAGTGAATGAGCCGTCCCGTATCCAGTAGAAGCAAAACTGCGGGGTGAGATTTGGTTTGTATCTCAAAATACAAATGAATAAATATTAATAATATACTTATTATTATTAAGTGTCGTGAATTATTTATTGATTTGAGTAATATGCTTTGTACAAAAATAATACAAATCTTTGGGTGATTCCTGATCTGTGAGCTACATTATTGTGCAATATGTATTAAGGAGAAACAATTTCCCTCCCTATTTAATAACTATCAATATTCATCTTAAGCACGCTACATGTTTTCTAAATAATGTTAACGCTAGCTGTCAGTCCCGGCTTCGTACGGGTAGAATAAGGGTCTACATGAACAGTTTATATCATACTATGCATCTCTATTGGTCGGCAATTTCATTGTCATATTTCAGTTACCTTTCTCATGGATCAATGCGCCCATTAGTGAAAATCGTAGCAAAATTTGGTAGTTTTTGATTTTATCGAATCCAGACGCTGCAGGAAGACTGTATTTTATAATATGGAGCATCGCTACGTTTCGATGCGGGGTGTTGGATAAATATGTAGTAAAGTTTTACCTGAGACAACTTTCCCTTCAGCTCTAATCTTGAGATAAATTAAGTGTATGAAAATTTAACGGTGTTTGCTCGCATTTGGACCCGCAAGCCTCGGTTCATGAAATCTAAACACTATACCATGTTATCTCTCATGAGCTTATATATATCTTTAGCAAATTGTTTAGGGGTTTCATATTACATATTATGTGACAGACATAAACAAGAAGACAGCTTTATTTATTCCACAAACATAAATTGTAACCAACAAATTTAGTAAATTGAACCATTTTGATTTGTGGACCCCCTCAGGGTAAAAGCCTCCTCCAAAGAATTGCATTTATTTCTGTTTTTAGCAGAGGTCATCCAGTCCCTTCCTATATAGGCCACAATCTCGTCCTGCCACCGAGCGCACGGGCGACCTCTCTTTCTAGCGCCAAACGGTCCTTTCCATCTCGTGATGTTGATAGTCCATCGACTGTCGTCATATCTCGCCACATGACCAGCCCACCTCCACTTCAGACTTTGAGAGAACTGTAGAGCATCCTTTAGCTTAGTTAACTTTCGGATTTCTGTGTTTCTTATTCTATCTTTTAGTTTTATATTTAAACAGATCCTTTCCATTGCCCTCTGAGTGGTCTGTATTTTATATCTCGCCTTGTGGTCATAGATCCACGTTTGGCAACCATAGGTAAGACAGGGTAAATTTTAGTGTCTGAAATTATTCTTTTCATTTTGAGGATCTCTTTTTGGGCCCAGTACTTTTTCCATGTTATAGCTACTCTTCTATCTATTTCCTCTGCATTTCGGTGTTTCCTAAATGAGATTTGTTTCCCAAGGTAAATGTAACTCTCTACGTACTCGAGTAGCACATCGCCAACCAGCACTGGCGCTACTTCACTTTTATAATATTAGTATAAATTCTACAAAACATAATACATTTATCAACATCATTTATTAAGTAGGAAACTATAAACTTCTTAGTTAAAATATTAATTTCTACGATCGTTCACCATGTATTTCTGTAAACTATCGTTTAAGTTTAATCTTATTCGATTTTATTATATTGAACCTTAAAATATTTAAAACATTAATTGCTTATTTATAGTGTTTCATGAAATTGAAGTTTCATATTGTTAGTATAATTTCAATTGCAACGAAAGCATTAATTCGAGGTTCCAGAACTATTTTGATAAAATCGGGTTCAACAGAAGTCGCCATTTACATGAAATAATTTGAGTTATCCCTATTTAAGATATGCAAGAGATACACACAAACACAAAAGCTTCTGATTCAAATATCTACGTACAGATAAAGATAAATACCAATTGTTGAAGTTGAATATATTGGAGAATATTACAAACCTTGGTAATTATGTTATTTATATTTATGATTGTAAGGCGTTACGCGCTCGATTTACTCACCCTTCAAACCGGTACACAACAATACAATGTATTTCTGCTTGGAAGTAGTATATGCGATGAGTGGGAACTTACCTAGAATAATGATATCGTCCTCAGTGACATCAGCCAGGTTCACAATGGAAAAAGCCAACTATGCAACAATGTATTTTTATTTTTATTAATCAAATTAATGTCGAAATATTTCCACTCTTCCGCGTATCATCCTATTTTGATTGATTCATTTTTTTTATCTGTCTACATATTTTTATTTGAATGGACCATAATCAAAAATTCGAGATTACTATTTTCATTTCATTGAATTCTGTTTGTGTTTTATTGTCGCAGTTTTTTTTTTCAGTTCTTCCTTGAAATGATTCTTTGTTTTACATGTAAACAACAAACTAAACTTACCTTTGTACTATTTTATATTATGAAGATATATGAAAAATTTTATTGTAGGTAATGTTTATAATGTTACATGTATTTGTCTGTTTACGGAGTGCAGGCGAAGAATTCAGTATTGATGGATTGAAATTGATGTCGCATAGTGGCGCAGCGTAGCTTATTTGTACATTTGTATAAATGCTATCAAATAGGAACGCAACCACTATGTATCGTGTTAAGCTGCATTTCGTTATTGATTTTTTTTTCATCATCATTAAGAAAATTTCACTGTGTTTTGCGTGAAGATAATGGATAAACAGTTTTATAACCAACCCTTAAGTAGCACATAAGTAAAGTACAAATCAATAAATACCCCACTGGACAAAAACATCCTCTCTTGGGGAAGGGCATGTCCATTGCCTATGCCCACGAACCGGATAGATACATGTTGACGTACCGCTTGTAGGGGACGTAGCAAATAGAAGTTCTGATCTTACATAGAATAGCATTACAAAAAGAGATGAGTCGTGGTACACTCAGTTGGAGCGAAGTTGCTTTATATATTATGCTTTATTTATTTATTAAATTAATTAACAACTATTGAGATTAATTAAATAATAAGAATTAAAATTGTTATTAAAAATCCTATGTGAATTAAAACAATAAAAAAATAAATTTAAATAATGTTATATTAAACAGTATTGAATGGAAAGAGACAGGGAGTTAGGGAAAGAGAGGGAGAAGTCGCCTGAAGGGGGCACGACGCTTTATCCTTATGTGACGATTTCTGCCAGTTCACAACTCTGTAAGACGCGTAAAGAAACTTCGTTCCAATTACAGTATATGAATATACATACAAGCTACTCGTTATCCTGAGAAAAGAAAGAACTCCATTTATTTGTTCCCATGCCAACTATAATTAATCAAAGGAGTCTCCTATGACATATGACTATACATAATATTTTATTATTATATTATAATGACTTGACATTATTACATTGCCTTAGGCCACATAACTTCACGGAACGAATATTTATTTGCCTACAGATAGTTCAATATTTCAATATTTAATATAGACATTAGCACTGTGAGAGAATATTAGCTATATTTTATACAGGGTTATTGGTAATTCGATGTATTCTCGTTAGGAGGTGATAGGGGTGACTATTTGCAATAATTTTAACCTCCATATGCATGATGCAAAAGTTTGAGTTTTTTTTGAGTTATCACGTTTTTCAAAATAAGTAAAAATTCAAATTCAAAAATTTATTTAAAAAAAAGTATCAATTAAAATCTATTTTTTTTTTCTGATTTATAAAAAGGATTAAACACTGGTTATTTGTCAATATTAAAATAGTAATTATCCGTCCAAATTTAACAATGCAAGACGGAAAAAGATATTATTTCAATATTTTTTTGATTTTTTTTCCACAAGAATGCCTTAAAAACTAAAAAAATCGTTATGAAACTTGTCCTGCAGATTATTTTAAAAACATAACCGTTTTCTTAGCTTTCCAAAAATGTATAACAACTAAGAACTTATTTCAAAGCAATCGAAATAAAATGACCACATAGGACGCTGGTGGAAATTCGTATTCGAACAAAACTTACCATATGGAAACCTAACCAATGCAAGATTAACGCGTTTGTTTCCTAATCAACGGCTACCCGATGTATCAGTTTATAATAAGCGAATTTTACAAGTATTGACAAATCGTCAAGTGTTACCATTGTTAAATGTAACCTGACAAAAGTTAGCATAATTTGCAATATCACATCTGAAGCAAAATTAATTTCAGCGCATCAGGACATAATTTGCATTTGTATGCTAACATGATTCCTCCCTCTATAGGATTCCCATCGTCCACCGTTCCAATTACGACAGTAAATTAATAATATTTATCACCATAAATTAATAATACTACAATTCATTTTGCATAAAAATCTAATATAACACTTATTTTATTTTTATTCTTTCTCAATGAATACCTTGTGTGAATGAAAAATTAAATTGCTTCGCGATACCTCAATTAATACTTCATCGATAGATATTGTAAATAAGTAAAATATATTTTATGAGTTCGAATAATATAACACCGCATTTTTCACGTAAATTGAATCGGTTGAAACCACTTATCGTATATAATGAACGAAATAAAAGCATTGCGAAATGGTGCAGTTTCATACTATGGTTAACGGGCCCTTTTGACGAAAACAAATTAATTTACATGGAAAATATTAAAAAGCACCGAGTGCATTTTATTAATTCCGCCACTTGAAAATTCAATCATTCGTTATAGCTGTTCTACGAATGATGCTAAACGAAAGCCAGAGCCTTGTTTAAGTCCTTTACTATCTGTATGCGACGGATACGTTCTTTTTTTTTTCGGAATATCGATCGTGACGTTCATTAGGGGCTTTCATTCACTTATATTATTTAATTCGGATGAAATATTTGAAGAAGTTTCTTGTTACGGTTTTAAGGAAAGACATTCTTCTGTTGCCATTTCTTATTTAGAAGAATCTTATTATTTTACAAAACAAATTAAACTAGTTGTCACCCGTGGCTTTGCTCGTGTTTTAGGGGTAAAAATACACTAGATTTTTGTCAAACTCACTTCAGTGGTTTGGACGTGAAAGAGCAACAGACAGACAGATAGAATTATTTTCGCTTTTATCATTTTAGTATAGATGATTAAACGTTGCTATTCAAATATGCTATCTGTTTAACGCGAAAAATAACATGCAACAATTCAGTTATATTTCGCAGAATATAAATAATTTTACACACATTTATTGGGGTAGTAGAATATATATCATACAACTCCGATATGATCGGATGTTACCAATGAAATAGATGGACCTGAAAGTTATACCGGACGCAAAAATAATCATTATATCGTTTTATAAACAATAAATTTGGGCCGAATTTACATAATATTTTTATATATAAATCTTGTTTACACGTGTATGTAATTGAAGTCCTTTAAAACGATTGTACAATTTTTTTGTTTTTATTTGAGTCCCTGAATAATTTACGGAGCCGGTACGCAGTTCTGCGACCGGGAAGTGAATAAAATTGCTATTTCTACCAAGCGAAGTAGGGTAGGGCAGTCCGAATATATAAACATTTATAAGGTAGTCCATCTCTAAATAAAATAAATTAAAACCACAACAGTTTTAAAAAATGTATAACTTCTGAAGTTTTAACCATCGAATTATTTAGACAAATAATAAATTAAATAAATTGAAGCTCAAGATTTGACTTGGCTAGTTGACAAATACAAGTTACCTTATATTGCTGCAAAATATATCATCTTTATAACAAACGCAAATTACTGTTTATATTGAGAGGTCAACATAAAGTTTGGTGTGCGAAAAATTAGCGTGATTATATTGAAATAATGCAATTGATGGTATACTTTTTTAATATTTAAGAAAAGAATGACACATTATTGACATGCAAAAAATTCTTATCGTTGTCAAGTGATGGATGTTATTCGTTGCTAACGCTTACTGCGCATGCGCTTCAACATTTGGTCTTCGAAAAATTTGGTTTGCTGGTAAATCTAATAATAAGTTACCGTCCATCTTATTATCGGTTGTCTAATTTTTATAAATTATAACTTCTGGTATGTATAACGTAAACGCAACGATAAAAGCAACTTTTCATCTTGGAACCCTCTCTCTTGCGAATGAAAAAGTTTTTGGCGCTATTACGAAAAACTCCAGGTTAATCAAAATCGATGGCTAGGAATATATTTCAAATTATAAAAAATCACACTTTTCCGTTTTTTTCCATTGTATACATTATTACCCAGATGCACGGCAAATTTCAACTTTCGAGGTCACCTGGAAGTATATTAGGTTTTTGACCTAGGTGTGTGTCAGTCAGTCAATGATAAAATCCCAATTTTTAGACGTTAATATCTTAATAACGGTTTGAGCAATATTTATGAAATTTTTCGTTCTAGATGTTCTAAGAGATTAGAATTAAAAAAAAAACATGTGGTTATACCAATAAATTTTGGGGTCAAAAGACTCGAAATGGTTCGTGTAATATCGATGTAACATTGATTTGGCTGGGCATGCTAACACATTTCTAGATTTTCAGTAGTGCGACATATATTCCGACCATCTACGAAATCGAGTTTCCATGCATGCATTTGGCAATTAATATGTTGAAATTATGAACTCTGTAGGTATCCGTAAAATAAGTGGACATGACTATTTTTTTTAAAGAAACAACTTTATGTTTTCGTCATGTAAGAGAAA
Organism: Vanessa tameamea; assembly: GCF_037043105.1. NCBI lineage: Eukaryota > Metazoa > Arthropoda > Insecta > Lepidoptera > Nymphalidae > Vanessa > Vanessa tameamea. The sequence goes on along the minus strand of NC_087341.1, from coordinate 8,688,465 downwards.
TAATTATACACGAATTTTCCTTTATAAATACTTATAATTTAGTTCGAATAGTCAATCGAAATAAAACCATCCTTTAATGCGCTGAGTGAACAACTAAAAATACTTATGACTCAGGTAAATAAACATAGCCTAATTTGGTTATTTGACAAAACTATTTAAACTGCATAATGGTTAGGTGTGAACTATTTGCCAACTATAACTACAAACGGAGTTTTGTCGACGTGATTGTAGGATTCATCACAAATGCTAGCTTGTAATGTGAACATTTTATTTAAAAAAAACATTATTCTCATCACGTATAATTAATATATCATCGAAGAGCCAAATTCCAAGGTAAACTTAGATCCTCAGTCCAAAATCAAATAAGTGTCAGTTATAAAACATCACAAGAAAAATATTGACAATCCGAGTCATAATGTTACTTAGGTGAATGACAAGATATGACATGACAATTTTAAAAGTCCTCCCATTTATTTTATGAAAACTCCTTTCCCACCAATTCTATTGAATTATACAAATTGATAACCTTATATCAATCAGTGATTAAAACAATTTTTTGATATCATGCGAATATGTTATGTTTATAGATTTTATACTAAACATTCAAAAGTAAAATCATAATTATATCGATCTATTTCATAGAACGGAAACATTCACGTTTTGAATGTCGAAGGCGAATTCCAAAAATCGAGTACAAATCAAATGAATAATCTTTTATTTTAAAATAATATGTGATTATTTTTTAATATTATTAACCTAAACCACTACGGGCCGCAATTTCCCTTCCTTCGTTAATGTTAACCTAGCATATTTTATACGTATATACATCCGAAATATTATAGCTTATTTTCATTAAATCTCTTCTGTGGTTTCACATGATGCGGGCATCTATGAAATATTATATATATATATGAAAGTTATAGCCTTTAATTATTCTATCCGCGATAGTTAATTTTCAGAAGCCCATGTGTTCGTTAAATGCTGTGTATGTTAGATTGATTTGAATGCTTTAATAATTGATACGGATTATACGAGAATAATCAATATACTGATTTAAAGGGTATAAATATAATTGAAGGTGACTCGCTTTGTTTTCAATACTACACCATTACATCAGTGTCATGATATCCTACCAACAAGTGCCTGGATGCAAGCAGAGAAATTTGCCTAAAAAAAAGAGTTTAATGGCCCAATTCCTACGGTCTATGACATGGCCACTTGACAATCTTGAGGCAAATTTGGTTAACGAATGATTGGAGTAGATGGAAGGGCGAAGGCGAGGATCTGAATATTAAGTAACACATAAAACAAAAATATTATTGTCTTATTTGTGGATTATCTTACTAAATATTGATGGATTGAATACTAAAATTTAATTTACTTGGAATGAAATAATTCTACTAATAAGCTACGTTTTCACTGTTCCACAGTTTAGCACGAAAAAGAGATCGGATAAGAAGAATTCACATTGTAAAAGGTAATTTCCGACTGGGCTTGGCGGCGTCACAATTTTATAATATTTTTACGTTAATTGATATATTACGCGTTCAGCATACAGATATGCAACTCGAAGTGCGCGGAACGTTGCTCGAATTGAAGACCCATTTTCATAAAACAATTTTATGATTTGCACGTGCTGCTCGACACTGTAACCTGCCATGGTAGTTTGGGAGGACGGAATGAATATAACACACTGCATTTGACAGCTGTCACTCAAACAACATGGCCGCAATCAGCTGTCAAAGTTCAAGCGTCCCTATTGGAAAACCCCTTATTATGTGAATCGAAGGTACGAAATCTATATGCCGAATTGTAAAAACTTGCAAAGAATAAAACAGATCTTATTGTTTTTTAAAAAGATATTATAAATACAATAATAAGTTTGATTGTCTGGTTAACGGTGGTGCATAGCAGCAATGAAATTTGTCAGGAGTACAGAAACCAACGCAACCGCAGAAAAACCCGCATTAAATATATTCACATTTATGTGCAATATCTTGGAAAATAAAATATAATCGCAATATATTTAAAAAGATATATAGGTATATTCAGATATAAACTTTCGTTTGTTTTAAATGTATTTTCCTATGTTTATGGTTTATAGAGTAATTTCAATATAATGGTCTCATTCTGTTTACTTTCAAACTATTCCATATTGTGAAATGTGAAATTCGGATCTGCTTACTTGATTATACAATTGCTATTGCCGAACCGATATCATTAAATTAGATAGTCGGAAGCATCTCTATGATGGTTGAAATGTTTCAGATACAGATACCCAACATTGTCATTTTTCTGAAGGACTTTCTATTGAAAGCGGAAAGGACGATATCATTACTGTTATTTCAATTAGATATTTTCGTATTTGATTAATTTCGGGCATTTCACCTTAAATATGTTCGTGCACTCGCACGTGCAAATTTCGGATAGTAATTATTTAATATTATTTATTAGATTTAAATGTGTTTGCATATACGTATTATATATGTATATGTATATATGTATCTCCGGCTATGGCAGGATGCAATTAGTTCATCGAAGCAACAAGTAATATATGTTAATCCGAGATACCGACTATAACCTAAGAGGATTTGCTTCTGCCCCTTCTCAATCGATTACAACTTGCACCACATTTTGATGGAATAATTATATTCATAAGTATATCTATACCAGTCTACACTAATATTATAAATCTGAAAGTAACTCTGTCTGTCTGTCTTTTGCTCTTTCATGACCGGTTTGGTCTTGGTTTGGCTTTGATGAAATTTGGAATGAAGCAGGCTCGTAGATAATGCTTCTCATTGAATTGTGCGAATTCATTATACGCCACAAAGCATATTAAATGCTTAAGTGATCATATAATGGCGGAACTTGGTCATTCTGTTTTACGGCTACCTCCTTATCACCCGGATTTTAACCCAATAGTTAAGTGTTATATCATAAAATCCAATTAAAACATATTGCCATGAGTTTTTTGAATACTGCCAATTTACTTGGTCTTTTATCCTTTAAATTAAATCTAAATAACCTTACTTTTTAAGCCAGTTAAAAACAAATAAATATATAATAATAAATGTTTTAATTTATTTTGCGATCAAGTTCATGTTAATTTACGCATCATTTTCACAAATGTATTTGGTTATATAATTTAGTTCTTATTGGTTATATAATTCCAAGTTACTACGTTTGCGCAAAGATCATTTTCACATAAGAAATTAATAAATATTGATGATTTTGAAACCGTACTTAAGTCGGATGTATAATCGGTTTATACTTTAGATAAACCCAATAAACAAAAGCCAAGAGTTTTAAAGAGTTACTAATTGTTTTAGCATTGCCTTAAGATTCTTAAATCTTTTGATAAGCATAATCCAAATTTAATTATAATTAAGCCTTTATTTAATAAATGAATTTTATTGAAAATAATAATCTTTGTAATGTACGTGTCTCCTTTAATATGTAGTTAAGCATTATTGTAATAACTGGTAACTGAGATCATAACGACCACCTGATACAGCGGCAATCTGTATAACAAACACCTTAAAGTAGATGGAGAATTCTGTTCAATTTTACTGATCAAAAACCAAAGTCTTGTGAACAAGACTTTTTATATTTCTATGGTAAATTATGTAACCTATGGTTAAACTGAACAGTTGCAAATTCACCTAGTCGATTAGAAAAAACTAAATTTTGTTTTCGGTAGCGTTAATAAAGGAAGGTTATACGATATAATATAGTACCACGGAACCCACAGCATCGGCGCCGTAGCCTATTAAGTCGTAGTTGATAAGTGTCAACCAATCTGAGGACTGGTAGGAGAGAGCTAATGAAACGTTGCATATGAAATAGGCTTGTCCCGTCAAACTTAAATGCCTGTGAAATTGCAGGACTTAACTTATGTTAATTTAAATTTAATCAAATTTTAAGATTGGAATATTCAATTGTAAAAATAATACAAAATGCTGTTATTAAAAATGACGTTACAATTATATAAATATATAAGTCTACCTCCGACGAATGTTCATTTAGATTTATTCAAATTGTATATGTTTACGACAAAATAAAGTAGGAACGTAAATCATCCAAAGTTTTAATAGGTTCACTTAGAACTCTAAACGTTCAATCGTCACAACTAGTTAAAGCAAGTAGTTTGCAAACCGTATAACATTTATTTTACAATCGTTAATGACATTTAATTCAAATAAATTTCTTGAAGAAACAAGTTTGCTGCTATTACAGTAACGCTATAGTTGTATTTGAAATATTGTATTTTAATGATCACATTTTTGATAAGTAATACAGAAGAACTCAGAGATTGCATCTATTTTCAAGACGTCTTAGAAAAAAACATTTTAACCAAGTTGGTATTAATTTTTTATACAAATTTAAATTGAAACCTATAGTTTGTTTCGTTAACTTCATTATTACATTACATTAGCAGCCTGTAAATTTTCCACTGCTGGGCTAAGGCCTCCTCTCCCTTTGAGGAGAAGGTTTGGAGCATAATCCACCACGCTGCTCCAATGCGGGTTGGTGGAATACACATGTGGCAGAATTTCGTTGAAATTAGACACATGCAGGTTTCCTCACGATGTTTTCCTTCACCGTCGAGCACGAGATGAATTATAAACACAAATTAAGCACATGAAAATTCTGTGGTGCCTGCCTGAGTTTGAACCCGAAATCATCGATTAAGATGCACGCGTTGTAACCACTGGGCCTTCTCGGCTAATTTCATACCAGCGTATTAACATATCCTTAGCGTAAAGTATTTCTGCTTTATATTATATAAAATATTATTGTTAAGTAAAAATACATACGGTATTATTATTTATTTAAAGCTAACTTTGAGCGCTATCATAACAGTGTATGTAGAAAGATTTTTACTTGTATAAAAAAACTGCCTAGACTTTAACATTTTGACACTGTTTCAAATCTAACCCATTTTAAACAAGTTTAAAAATGTATTAAATAATATCCATAAAACCATTATCCATAATAAGACATGTTATTAAAATAAGCTTTTATCCTTGTTACTAGGAAGTCATGCTCATTATATGCATGCTCCTAAATGCGCACTTTTGAACATATCTTCCTTGCCTTAACGTTCATGACAGATGGCACAAAAATAAATATACGTGCGATTAGATGGACAGCTTGTTCACAAATAAATATGAATTTTCGTATAAATATTCCAATTATACTATATACTAAGTACCACCTCTCAATGACATCATGTAAATTATATATTATTATATATATACATATTAAATATTATAAAATTATTTGAAACCTCAAAAATGAAAATAATATCTCATATTCCGCGGGCTTTTTTCTTTAATCTTGTTCACCTTAATGGGTTTGTTAATGGAAGACCCATATGTCATTTTATTTTTAAAATGTGCTAATCCTTTCATAATTTTTCTCCATCGCAGTTTTGATAAAAGTGTATGTTTTAACACTGGAAAGAATCATTAATTTTTTTTGAACAAAAACTATAAATGTACCAAAAATTGGTTTTGGTTGGTGTAATGAAAAATTGTTTTTTTACATTTAAAAACTCAAATTTCTTTATTCAATATAATAGCGTTATATTTATTTATTGATAGTCAAATTACCCTGTAAAAAAAGTTGAAGCAAAGGTTTTCTTTTCTTTTTCGGTTTCGGTTTTATTTTCCTCGTATTGCCTCCACGTGCCCTTATTATAGATTTTAATCGGTTCTGCATAGATCTGATAAGGGTTTTTAAACGGTCTTGAGGTATATAGTTTCATTCTTGAGTAAGCTATTCTTGGTGTAGGCACAGGATTTCTCGCATGTACAGCTTTCTTTAAACTGTCCCAAAAATGCTCAACGGGATTAAGATACGGGCTGCGTGCTGACCAATTCATGGTAGGTACATATCCCAATATCTTCGCAATATTGTCGAACTTGTGATGCAGCGTGGAATCGGTCATTATCTTGCATTATAGTACAATTTTGAAATGCCACCACACACGATATACGAACCGCCTCCAAAAGGAACACGCTCCTCAATGCAACTTTGAGCATATCTCACCCTACGTCGACGATAGTCTCTCCTGCGACCGTATACACCATTTAAACATGTCCTGCACTCATATGTGAACAATATGAAGCCCATTGCTCTTCAGTCCAATTAAGATGTTCACGCGCAAATCTTAAACCAGCTTGTCTGTGAGCTGCAGTCAGCTTTGGACCATTTGCTGGCCTAAAAGGGGTGATTGCCGCTTCCTTAAGCGTCCTTATTCATTGTACACTCACGTTGTGCTCCACGCACTTAATTAAGCTTTGTTTTGATGTTTACTGACGTGAGGAAGCAATTTCGTAGGGAAGTTGAAACAATAAGTCGGTCAGGTCGGAAGTTCAAACAATAAGCCACAACGGGTGGATGCTCGCTTCTGCCGGTACCGGGTCTCCTTTTATAAGAACCTTTTTCTACAAGCCTTTGGTAATATCTAGAAACCGTACACTGGTGTAAATTTGAATTTCTAGCAATCGTTTGTTGTTCCAAACCATCCCGCACCAGTGGCACAATTTGAGTGGATTGTTCAGACGAATTAATCTTATTTATGGTTACGAAGCTTTTGTTGAGTTTAAAAGAGTAATAAAATCAATAATATTACTAACTATAATAACCATTTAAATCGCAAATGAAAAAAAAACAATAATAATTACATTTAAACTTTACTCAAATAACAGACGAATTTGAGTATCTTTTACTGCAGTTCTCTTTTTTTTTTTACTATCTATGGTCAGTCTCCGATATTTTAATTTTGTTTAATCTAAAATCTTGCATACTCATAAAAAATATGAATTTGAAAGTAATTCTAAACTTTGATGCAGTTTACATTTCTTTTTTTTTAATATGTATATATTTTTATTAATAATAGCAAGCCCCATTTTAAGGAATTACTAATATTCCTATTTACTCCTCCAATTAAGCTTATAGCTTGTGTTAGGACCTACGACTTTTCACATCCCTAGGCGACCCTTAAACCATTGCGCTATTAACGCATTGGTTAAAGGGTCATAACATAAGTATTCTATATGATTTTACATGTATTTTGTTATATTTAAAAAGACTAACCACTGACTTTCTCTCGGTGGTATATATCCAAACCGCTAATGGAAAAAAATAGTTTGATCTTGCTTTTGATTTCCTTATAACTGTTATACAGAAATCTGGTTGCATTATTTTTATAATTCAAACAGATAGTTAATTGTTTAATTATGTAGCTTAAAGGATCTAATAAACCAAAAAAATAATTAAACGTATTTAATGTCCATTATATTTTGAGATTAGGAAGCTAAAAATTGTTTTAAATGGTTCACGTAGAATTTGACGTAGTTGAGAGAGAGTTGTGTCTTCCTGTTATCTCTCTCCCCTGTTCTGCTACTAAAATAAATACCCGTAGTAATAAAATCCTTCTTCAATAATGGCTAGTAAAAAAACCGCAATATTTTCGCTTCCATTGACAAAGCTTTGAGGCACTTATAATAGATTTTAAGGGCTTAGTATGATACTATTGGCATCGGTATTAATATCAATTAGTGCCAATTAATAAGCTTCAACGAACTGAAAACAATTTTTCAAAGAGTGCATTTTTTTTTAAAAGAATTATTTAGCGAGAAACTGGTTTATCGCAATATGTGTACGTTTTCGTTTTAAATTCAATATGATTTCTTAGAATAGTTTTCAAAGTATGTATATGGTTTATTTTGTGCAATGGATTAAGAGATCTGTCTATGTAATAACCGTTTTAGAAGCTCTACCACACATCTATCAAAGGAATAGATTTTCTTAATGAATAACACATTCCTGCAGCTTTCTCATTCCATTTAAGTGCCCTGCAAAATCTACACTGTTTATTTATGCTCACAGTTTTTATAACCCTGAGACTGGTGTAGTCTAAAATTGAATCCTACTCAAAGGCTTCTTAATCAAATACGGACCAAATTCTTGCACTTCTGTCGCCGTACCGTCCGCTCAGCAATGTCTCGTCACCGATTTTCCACCTCTTCAAAGGATGCCTTAGCGATGCGATGCAAAATATTTTGCATTCTGCAGCCGTCTCATTTATGGTTGCTCGGGACTTTCAGTAACACGTTGAGATGCTAAATATTTGTGTTGTCGTCTTCGTTGTTAAAGTTTTCCTCTGGGAAAACTTTGTTGTTTTTGTTTAAGCAGCACATTGAGTTACCAAATATTCAGTGTACTGGATTCACCTCATTCCTGACTTCTCGTTCCAGATGATATAGAAACAGCCTGTCACTCCACTTGGTCAATTCATCTAAGCTCTGCTCGATTAACCGCCTCTTGACGCCCAGCTACTGTCCTAGCCCACTTTATTAGTTCGCTGCGAAAATTACATTTGCGTTTTTTTGACAATTAGAAAATATATCAAACTATAACAAACCACACAAATTATGACTAACTTCAGAAAAAATAATTTAGACCTACAGCCAAACAAAAATATAACTAAACTAACTACAATTTAATTAAAACGATATTTTAAGACTTTGAACATAACTAAAATAAAATAACACGAATCAAAGTATTACAGTTTTTATCGATCGAGGTTGATATTTAAAAAAAAAAAGAGTGAAGCAAAGGGTCACAAATTGGTTCTTAAATATTATTCGTTCATATGTAAAAAATTGCTGGCAATTCTTGGCAAGAAAACTTTAATTTCACAATTAATATGTTTTTAAAACTATTTTGTGATATTTTGTTCAGTTACAATGTAAGAAATATGTAAGCTTATTTCTGTTATAATCTGTTTTTGTGCGTAAATTCATCCTGTTCGTGCAGTTGTTCTGGCGTGAGTAACAAACATACATTAATTCAATTTGAATTTATAAATGAGAACATTAATAAGATTTAAATAAATACCACAAATATTATATAAATTCGTGATCAAACATACGTAACTACGTAATTTAATTTTGAGAAAATAATTAATAATCATTTGTTTTAAATATGTATCCGTTTCTAAATTCATTTTCTTAGGCCAGGTTTTATTTGAACGTGCATTGCGCATGTCGTCACTCTATATCGAGTTTCCCTCGACCCAAAGTTCATTGTTCACTGTTTCCAAGGTATTCCACTACAAATTACTTAGAAGAGATTAATTTTAAAATTTTCACAACTACGCCCCGTTTTAATACGGAGCTCTCGATGTCTGCCTCGTAGGTGTTCATTGTTTCCAAGGTGATATTGACGAACAGCCTCAGCAGACGAAAGCAAATAATTTCGTACGCTATTATTTTTAACAAATGAAGTGTTTTATTTCGAAATCTATGTGCCATAGAAATTTTAATGGACTAAATTGATTCGCGTTGATCCAAGCTTTAATAATAACGCTCCCCAGTAATGTATCTCTTACGAAAATTATAAACAAGTGGCACTATGCTCTTGCCTATGATAGTTGCCTGTCGCTGATTTAGCTGACGATGGCTGAAGATAGTTATTTGAAATTTCATCAATGTAAACGACGTAGGTGAATAAAAAAAAACATTAATGTAACTACATTTAAATTAAATGTAAACATATATCTGATGATTATAAACGAAACTATTACTCCAATAGCATCCAATTCATAGCGAAACTGAATGCATTGAAAATTCTAAATTAACTAACAATTTAATGTTATTTACTCGGTATTGCAACGCTCGTATACGAGTAAATAAAACCAACGAAGTATTCAATAATGTTGTCGATAATTATGGTAAATTGTTCTCTTCGTTTTCAAGAAGCATTTTTTTTTATACTACCAATGCCCCGCAAGCTTTGTAACGTGAATTTGTTATATCTCTTGTACTATCTCTAACACTACAGCAACACTAGAAGAAGAGTCGTTGGTTAGTGGTAATCTTCGCAGTGGTACCTTCTTAGAATAAGTGGTAAGCCTCTGTGGAAGACGAAGATCGATAATAAATATTATCTCCACAAATTATGACTCCCTTTTATATTTTCACATAAAATTGTAATAAACTCCGTAAATATACGTAACTGTTGAACGTTTTACTACAGAATACAAACTTTAAATCGATTTTAAACAATTTGAGGTTACAAGCGAAACTTTCAACGAAATGTAGTTCTCGACTCGACGTTGTGGCTTACCTTATATAGAAATATTTTCGACTGTTATTTTTTAGTTCAGCATACCGTAGTATAAAACAAATATTTATTCTGTAAATTAAATACGCGTATATTTTTTGGTTCAAATAACATTCAGAGCAATTATTTTCAGGATTTTATCTTTATTATAATAAATCCATTTCATGTAAAAGCACTATGTCGATTGATATGATATGATATTTTATTTTAATAATTAATTTCATGATGAACGAGAACTACAAGTATATGTTAATAATATATAATTTTTTGAGATTAATATGCCGCTATAGTTGGAGAGAAAATTGTCTGATCAGGCATTTTCAAAGCGAATGCTGCCACTACAACAGATACTTACGTACAACTTTCTATGAATGAATTGCATCTTTCCAAAATGTCTACAAAAAAAAAACACAGCAATAGATAGATACCTTTCTTTTATAAAAGTCCACAACATTTTTTTTATTATAAAAATAAAGTATATTATAATTAGTTTAAATGGTACTGATCATTATAAATAATATTTAAATCAAGCAATTCTAACTAGTGGTATTACTAAAACTACCGGTTTCTCCTACGAGATTAATGTACGAGATAAATTAAATAAACGCATGAAAAAATACACGGCCGTGTCGCACACTACGGATGAATAGATCTGGTGCCGATTATTCGTTTCACATTTGTTAAAAAAATAGCGCTTGGTATAAATCCTTATTTTGCAGCCGCCTTTTTTATATATAAGTAGATATATTTATAAGTAGTTTTCGTCCGCTTCTTAGCTGAAGGCGATCGTAGGTTTTTGTTATAAAAAGTTGTCTATTTCACGTATCAGATAGACCGATAGACAGAGTCACTTTCGCATTTTTATTATTGGTGTAGATTAGTATTTTACATTTTTAATATATCGGATGTATTAACGGGATCATATTATTCATTATACTCATATCACGGGATGTGTTATAATAATTATAGATGATTAAATATTTACGACTAGGATTGGCGGCCTAAATATTAATTAATTCCTGTTAAGTAGGTATTTTGCACAGCTTCGATATTATCCGCACGAAACATTCCATTTAACTCGTAATTAGTTCCGTAATCAGCATTAAAGACATTAGATAAAACATAACCGTTTGATTGTATGAGCATAACGTTAAAACTGCTGGACTGAATTTGATGAAACTCTTTGTTCCAAAGCTTGTAAAGTTGTAAAAATTGTTGTATATTTTATCGCAATATGATATCGGGAACCGTATATATGAGGATTAAGATGCTTATGAAATGTTACGAAGTGTATTGCAATAAACTTAAATCCAGGGGAATAGGAAATTATGCGAGAGAATTTTGGTATATGCTAGTAAAATACATAAACACTGACACTACAGACCATTTCATCCTTTTTCTTCTATATATTTAAAAAAAAAATGGTAAATAACATATTGTGTAAAAGTGATTATAACAACCATATGTTTGTTTGTGACGCGTACGCTAGCAAAGTTTATAATTAGAGTATATTTGACATTATGAGTTATCTGTTTAAATCAGGTTTCAGGTTTATAACGTAGGTAGCATATATCAATAACTTGTTGAGATATATATTAATCGAGGTTATTAATATTGGAGATCGTTTTATTTGATTAATTTGCTTAAACAATTTATGTAGTTATGTAAAACGTCTGAAGCAAGAGAAGACATTTAGGAAGAATTCCGGAGACGTGTATAAATTCCAACTTGTAACGAAGGCGACAACTTTGCAGCAGGATCACATTAAACTACGTTTGTCTTGCTCACACAAAGGAAAAGGAAATGAAATTCAGCGAAAAAAAAAGGAAAAAAAAACTGCGGTGTAGCATGTCGATTTTTTAAGGACAGTTGTGCCGTTTTACCCTATTGATATTGTGACGTCAATACGACAAGATAATAGACGAATTCATGGCAAGGCATGGAAGTTTTGGATACATTTTTCTATATCCCTTATTCTCGTAACGATCAATTTGTACTATGAAAACTAAACAAGAAACAGTTGCGTAATATCTAGGATAGGAACATCACTAGTTTGCATGATTTATATTATACTATTAAGTAATTCCGGACATATAAACAAAAAATAAACAGACGTATTATCGTACGGCAAAGATTTATTTAATACTGTGTGGTAGAAACAATCCCAGTACCATAAGATTCATCATAATAAGATTGACGAAGCAGGCTTAAGCTTAAGAGACAGGCATATTTTTTGTACCGTGATTGTACAAATATTAGTCAATTAGTGCAAAATACACATAAATGATTATAAATGTTACATCTTTCTGTGATTAGTGCCAATACTACACAAACGTACACTAACGCATATTAGAGACAAACGTAACGCGCCAACTTAATTTATAATGCTCAGTGATTATTGGGTACAAATTTTCTTTGATATTTCTCACGTTTTAAATAAATACTAGTGGGTCGCACGCGAAACTTCTTGTTTATTCAACAGATTTTTACAAATTACGAAATTTTTTTTTATTAATTAATTTCATTGTAAATTGACGACGTGTATTCGCACGATTTACATTTGTTTTTTTTTTAAATAGCGATAGCACCGCGCTCTCTTGGTGGCCAGTAACTTTTTTCCGATTTGGCCTCATTAAAATAATTATTTGTTAAATCAAAACAATTTAATAAATTGCAATCAAGAATCCTCTTTATTTTTCTGCACATCTATGACTGGAGCTCTTCAAAATGACACTATAACCGATTTTTTATGTGCAGCTATCGTCCCATAATGACTGGGACAAAAATCGGCTTATGCTATTAATATATAAGATTTTCATCAAAGAACCTTTATTGCACCCGTTCGATTATTATAAGTCAATGACTCGCGGGAAGACTTAAAATTGCCCGACAAAAAACTTGTACAAAGTTTAAATTTAAAAGTTCGTTATTTTGACAAAAACCAAGGCCTTCGGAAACCGGTCGCGGTACCTATATTAATATTGTAATATCTACTCTTGCTGACATAAGGCAAACTATCGGCGGACCGACCGGAAAATATTTAAGGAGATTTTATGTTTGTTAATTTCGTAACGTTGTTTTAAGATAATTAATAAATAAAATAAACAATTGGTCTAGTTAGTAAAAAAAGGGTAAACACTAGATGAAAATCTATTAAATGATTAATATAGTTTTTTTATATTTATATGTATATTTTAATTATTCGAAAATAAAATTTTATAAAAATAATTCAATTTAGTATTTTTTATTCTTATTAATCTAGCTATTTTGACTAAATAAGTAAAATATAAATTTAGTTAATCGTTCTTGATCCCCAACAGTAAATCTAATAAGGCGAACCTTGCTAAGCCGAATATAAAATATTATTAAAACTATGAATATAATTTTCTTATACTTATTTAATAAAATATATATTTATTTTATAAGATATATATTTCATAATATATACAATAATTTATAGCACATTAAAAATTAAGTTAAGAATCCTGTTTATTTTGGTGTAGTATTAGTCATCGTTATGTAATATTCCAGAACATTCTATTTTTCGAAATTAAAAAGAACCTTACAAAAAAAAAACTAATTATTGCTTCTCTATCAATCCAATAAATATTATTTTCATTCATATATGCAAACGTATCTTTGAATAGTCTCATATATAACAAAGAGTTTTTATATCAATGTTAAATAATCGTCGATTTACGTTTACTCGTAAACTCAGTTCGTTCAAGTCTGAATATTTTATATAACTACCTTTATAGGTCAGAATCGGTCACAGTCCGTAATCAATACCCGGGAACATATAACTAGAAATATAAACTTTGTAGTTTATCTTATCGATCCATGAAACGATAGCGGTTACTATTCAAGTATTGAGGTTGCAAATACATTAAGCTTATTCCTTTAAGATTTATTAAACCTAACGATTATATTTTAATATATCCATTAATATTATATAATTATATATATTTTAATAATTGGTTATATAATATATACAAATATGACAAATGCGAAAATAGCTTCACGCTTCAACCGCTGAATCAATTTAGATGAAATTTGGTACTGACACAGTTTGATTTTTTAATTAAACCCGTCTAGGACATAAAAAGGGGGGGGGGGGGGGTAACGGTTAGTGTGCGATAGGTAATAGGTTTCATAAATTTCGTGCGGCTAAAGCCGCAGGTTCAACTACTTATACATACATATATCTCTATTTACATCACATACAGCATCACAATCTTACAAATGTTACATAAAAACTACGCGTGTCTAATAACTATACGATAAACATGACCGTTAATACAGGATAGTAAATGTTTTCTCATAAATATATATAAATATATATGTAACCGTGTTATTACCTAACAAATATATATATATATATATACCGACGAGTCGCGCCGCCCGTCGAGACAAATATGAAAAACAATAGCATACATTATACAATGCCAAGCAATGCCTTTAGTAAAACGATTACAATTACTTCATACAATTCCATCAAGTAACTTTGCATACAATGCCAAATAGTTTAGGCAAATTTTTGTATCTCCACTTTATGTCGGTGTGCACAAAAAATAACATTATCTAATCCGATAAATTCAGTATAAATAAAACAGAATACTTGTCATCAAAATTATGAAAAATAACGGACTGTATGTGTATGTATTCCATAGCTTTGCAAAGACCCGAACGCAAAATCGTTCACGATTCGCGTGTTGTAACTATGTAATGGATACGTAGTATTTTTTATACGATAGAGCAACGTTTATCTACATAGTGGAATATAAAAATATTCCAGAACAACATTATTTCATATAAAAAATTAAATGGGCTTGTAAAATGACATAATAATGTATTTCATAATATCTTATCTTTATATTGTCTTTATTATTATTTACCATTAAATAGAAAAAGTGAAATTAATTTGCAGATATAAAAATATTTGTATATATTAATAAACCGGTTATTTTTTACCAGCGGGATAATAATAGATATGATAAGTGAGTGGAATAGAGGCAAGTTACTATGATGTCATACTATCGATAGGTAATATATGCTATTATTAATGCTATATCGTATAAATATTTAATACAAAAACTCAAAGAAAATAAAGATGAACCTCTCAATATATAGAAGATCGAATTCGGACAACTCAGTCGCTCCTTTACAGTCCAGTGACGGTCCCGACTCCATCGATAGTCTTAACCCTGTAAAAATATGAAGGAAAATAGTTATGTTTTAATGGTATAAAATAAACTCGTCTGTGCTTTTTTCAGTACTGTATTTTAAACTACATATTGGATTTTTGTCGGTATACATTCAATTTTAGTTTGAATATAGTAAACATTTTTTTTTTTTACGGAGAAATTTATCTGTTATTTAATGGTGTTTATATACACAGCTTACGCTGACTAAAAAATTTAAGCGATACATCAAATTTATATCGTTCAAAATCGTACATATATATACACGTTACAATCAAAATAAAATGAGACATTATCTATAAACAATAACCTGTTTTTTTATTTTTTTATTCGGTGTTTAAGAGATATTGTATGATATTTGAATAAACGTTATAAAACAGACTTGATGCATGCGGTAAGATATATAAGTAGATGGCTCGATATCGAATTTATGATAATACTTGCCAGTACGCATTTATTTAAAGATTTAAAAGATAACCAGGTGAATTGCTTTTCTGTTGAAAACCAAGTCGCAAAGCGAATGAAATAAATCCTGAAACGCAATCGAAAGCTGAATATATACAAATAAAAAAACACAGCTGCCGGCTTATCTATTGTACTATATTTATAAATGCTTGTGGACACAAACTTAAAGATACTTTAAAAACACTCTAGCTTCTATTTAACGTGAATACCTCACATTTTTTTGTCGACGGTACATATATGCGGATTCTTATTAGTGGATCAATACTGACGTATATTTATACTCATTTTAAATATAGACTATAAACTACAATATCATCGTACAAATATAAACTATTTACTGATTGTTAAATTGAACGTAAATCATGTTAATTAATTATCTGGGTTATACTGAGACAGCGTGAGCGTAATGTTATTGTTCAACCAAACGGTGGACATAGATGAGCTAGGGTTAGTACTCCATTGATTTACGCATCCGACAACATTGGAGCGTAATATAGATACAAAACATACTACAAGTATGTATAGACTATATTGAAGAGTTTTCTTTCGTATATCTTTAATCTTTAATCTATCGACAGAATTTACGCACATACTTTTCAGATGCTATTATCGTATTAGCTTAAAGGCAAGTTCTTTATGTTTGTACGTATGTATAATCTGCAAAAAAACTCTTAAGTAAATTAAATTCTCAGGTAAAAAGGTCAAGTTGAAAGTTGAGTTCTATAATATGAAACGATGACTTCAAAGATTGATACCCTTATGCTAACACGTTACACTAATTGAACTAATTAACGGTAATAATATCTGATGACAATACATTTAAAACAAATTATTTGACATTAAATGGGCGACGCATAAATTACTTAGCAACCTTTTTGTATTATATTACCCATGCTTGCACACATAATGACCTTATCGATTAACAAATTTATTAGAAAAATCAATTATATCGTAGGTACACATGCTTTTACACGAATTTATTACAAAAACCGCCATAAAAAAAAAGAAATGTTTATTGTGTTACATACAAAGGGATTAATGTAACTGGCTAGGAACCAATACCTAGTAAATTACAAGTAAGGACTAGACATATAAAAAAATATGTAATCACAATCTATTCCAAGTTTAAAAAAAGTACATATAAATTAGATCAAAACTAAGAGTATATAATGACTGTGTATAGGAGTGCAATTAGTTTTATTACAAGACTTCCCTTGGTTCTAAATGTATCTATAGTATATTTATAGGAAGCTACTGACCAAATAAACTAGCAGGATTACAGTGTGCAGTATTGATTGGTGTTTGATTCAGAGTGGCAATCAAATCTTGCGGGGTGAAATACCTGAGATTAACCATTAGAGTAACTATTTAGTCAGCGGTCAATCCAATGGTAATGGTGCATAGCTAGAATGTCGGCTAATGGTATAAAAGTTTTTATCTAACTTGCATTTAAAATAATTGAAATCAACTTCACTCTGTCATCATCCTCCTGCCCTTATTCCAATTTTACTTGGGGTCGGCGCAGCAAGTCCTCTTCTTCCATACTTCTCTGTCGGACGTCGTCTCACAAGTAACATTCTTTCTAACCATATCGTCTTTCACATATCCAGCCATCGTTTCTTTGGTCGACTTCACTCAGTATTAAATAAAAATGCATACTTGTATTTTTCCTTTCCATTTTTGTCTAATGCGTGCGTCCGATTGTAAAGAAACTTTGCTGAGTTATTCTATAAACACTTACCCGCTAAGGTCCCTGGCTCAAATTTAGCTAGCCCCACATATTACTCGACCATGTGAAACCGCGATAGGTAGCTAGTAAATAATAGAAATGACTTCAAAAATGTATCTTTTTACAATTAAAAAATTCAAAGTACTTTGGCTGAAAGAAAACATCGTACGATAGAAAAAATATCTATCGTTTCCTTACGATGCGATATCTCCCAACCCATATTTGAGCAGCGTCAATAAAACTTTCAATAATACTTTTTTTTTTAATGGTAAATAAATGTTATAAATTGTATATTATTAAATATGAATTCGCCTTTCTAAGCGTACTGTTTACTTCTTAATATTGCCGTTTAGACAAACAAGTAATGGTCCTTTGGTTACGTACCCCTCAATTTACTTTTACCTTAAAAAAATTATAATTTAAAAATAATAAATTTAAAAAATACATTTATTAACATAAGAATTATTAACCTTAAGACCTTAAATATATACAAATATAAATTAAGAATAGTTACTGTACAAATGCTGACCGCGTGAAATGGTGACAAAAATGCTAGCAGCATTTCCCCGTTGAATCGTAATTCCGATCCTCTGGGCAAAAAACGAACCAGCCCTCCTATCACCAGTGGAGGCAAAAGGCGAGGTGTTATACTTTTAATGAAGCTCTTTGCACTACTCCAAGGGCTAAGCGTTTCGATAGCAAATGGGACAAAAAGTAATTTGACATAAGACACGAATATTTAGATCGTTTTTTTGCTTCAGCTTTTTCCGCAGCGGTACCGGCTCTCACCGGTCAACGCATGTAGCGTCTCACACAAGGACCCGTCCTCGTTCCCAAGGAACCAATGTCAGTCTATCAGGTCTCTTACCATCATCACGACTAATTCCACGAGACTCAGTAAGAGCAGGAACGTCGATGGTGGCAAGAGTCCTTTTTATTGTGTCATTAAGCGAAAAAGCCTTCCTGAACTCCTTGGACAAGAAAGACCAAGTAAACCGAAAGAGTCTACCTCCTTTCCACACAGGCATCTGTGCTCAAAGCACAGCGGCTTTCCCAGTCGGAGAGCAATTGATAATCGGAAACATTCATTATCTAAAAGTGTCCCAAGATTTTTAGAGTATAATGAATTCAAACAGTGGCTTGACTCTTTAGTTGATAACGCTAGAAGCTTGGCACGGTTTTGGGCACTTGTTAAATTTTGTGTCAAACTGTGTAGTGTAACGTAGACCAATGGTGAATCCCAAATTTTTGTTTTGTAACTTCCTTAGGGATATCATCATTAGGGCACTTTACCTTCCAGGTCTCTATCGCCTCAGTAACATTTGTGATTTGTGATTGATTGATTTTCATTTTAAAATTTGTGAACAAAGGCCTAAAATGCTATGTACAGAAGAAAGAAAGGCCGGAAGGGCAACACTTGAAATTTTCCTCACACCAATGCCACGAGTGTAGCTTGAATCCAAGAATACTCATCAAGGGATTAATTCAAATTTTATTCTAAAGTTTTTTTAAGGATTGCATCGATTTGATTGGTAAGATAGTATATTTCCAGATTGGGCGCGCGCGTAGAATGTACATTAGTTTTGGAACAAAAAGGCAATGCTTTAAGATGGTAGAAGCTATGTGAGAATTTAAAAAGCCCAAAAGCTAAAAAGAGCAGATCTCCTTGCTGAACGCCCACATTAGAATTAATTGTATCGTCAACAAAAAATAATTTCGAAGGTGAACTATAAACATTGCCAAATGTAAGGGTAAGATCTTTCAGGCAGATCAGAGAAGGCTTCGTTGAGCAAGGTTGTCCTATCTAATGAATTAAATTCTTCTTTACTTTTAGAAGCACTTCGGCCTCGTTTCCTTTTAATTTAAATAGATTTAATCGGCGAAAATATCAAGTTAATATAAAACAAGTGTGCCAATTCCAGTGCTTTTCCATTTTTATAACAATCTTAATACTTGCTTATATTCATTAAATGTTAATATGACCGTCTGCGAGGTATATAGAAACCATTCCAACAAAATAATAATCTTCGAAATCAGGTCAAAATCGATGACATCGCGAAATAAACTCCCACCCACAGAGACTTTTTTCTAATTTATAGGATAATGTATATAATAAGAATTTACAACAGAATATTACATGCAGTAAATACTCCCTCTGTGGTATAAAAATATTCGTAAAGAAAACTTTGCGTGCAAAAGATAATTATTTAAAGATGAGAGTACCTTAGGAAAACTAGTTCTGCCTCCAGGCTATTTCTTAAATATGAAAAGAACTAGACAACCTTGCCTTGCCTTCGCACTGTTAAACTGAATGAACCATTTTATATATTTTTAATAATAAGATATAAAATTGCGTAATACATAATTACTCGATCGATTAGCGATATAATATCATGGCTCTGTAATAATTAATAAATATAAAACTGTAAAATATGTCGTCTCACAACTGTATGCAATACTGTTACGCCTTGAATATTCAAGTACTTTGTTTCCATAGTTTGATTGAATACGATTCACAGTAATCATGTTATGTTAAGTCGAATGTTATGTCATTTCAGATATTATTATTAACGACTCGATTCGGACACGACACGAAACGACATGACACGATACGAGACGAGTTATACGCCGTAATTACGATAAGTAAACCAATGAATGTTCATTTGCCGTCTCTTTTCTGGACGTCACGTTTTCATTATTGTAGGGCTATTCTGTAACAAGAAACTGTAATCTCACCGCAGAAAACGAGCGGGATATGTCGGAATGTTATATAATATGACATTATTTATAACAATTATAATAAAATTTATAGGCGAAGGTTCCTTATCCCATATACTGTTTTCTAGCCCCCCAACTCCTCAATCCCATATACGTTCTCCCTCCTAAAGTTCCTCGCTCAAATAATGTTGAATGTTTGTTAATGTTTGTGTTTACTTTATAATTTTTTATGTAAATACAAAAAAAGCAAAATTAAATTTAATTGTTAATATTTTTTTGATATCTTAATAATAATTTATGTTTAAGTAATTATTTATTATTGTGTTGTTTTAGGTTATGGGTTAACAAAGAGTATACTACTGTTATCCCTTCAAATTTAAATTAAACCTGTAATCTCGACCGTACCGTTCATCTCCATCGTGTTTTCTCCATGGCACGTGACATCAGCACAAATAAAAGCCAAAAAGTTGGATGTCAATTTCACCGAGTGATATACGAAGTTAATTCTTCCAAATCGCACGGCTGATCTTTGAAGTTGATAGTTTTATGGAGACATAATACGTGTATACTGTTTCAGTGTGTCACAATCACTCTTAACGTTATTTTTTACTTATTACATAACGCAGATCGCATTTCATAAAATATATTAATACTTAATAAATAAATACTCTCTTTATTAAATAAAAACTAGCGGGTCTCCCGCGAAACTTCGCTTTTATTCAACAGAATTTTACAGGTTTTGAAACCTATGACAGGTTTTGTTTTGATTTTAATTTAATTGTAAACTGACAACGTCTGATCGCACGTTTTACATTAATTGTTTTTTATATACACCCAAAGCGCCGCTCCGCTCCGCTTAAATTGTAAC
The DNA here is from genome assembly GCF_037043105.1 of Vanessa tameamea. Taxonomy (NCBI): domain Eukaryota; kingdom Metazoa; phylum Arthropoda; class Insecta; order Lepidoptera; family Nymphalidae; genus Vanessa; species Vanessa tameamea. The sequence goes on along the minus strand of NC_087341.1, from coordinate 8,667,344 downwards.
CATTTAGTAAATTCCAGTCAAGAATCCTCTTTATTTTTCTGCACATCCAAAAATCGGCTTATGCTATTAATATATGAGATGTTCAGGTCTATAAAGTTAATGCAAAAGGAAACGAAAAATGTACAGAATGAGTTAAAACCAATATGGATAAAATTGGTTTATTCATTGTATCATAATAATCATTGAGCTTAATATTTATGGAATTATCAGCACTCCATTCCAACTTCGCACTAACAAATTGAAGGTTTTATAAGTCATGATAATTAAAAAAAAGTTGTTAAAAAATGTAAATATAATTAGATAAGCATCGCTCCATCTATGTTGTACTAAATGCTAATACACCTTAACGCATTCCGTAACGCTTCGGATTTAAAAATGCTAACGAAATTTTTTTTTTATGTAATATAAGATTTTAATTTGTTATTTATTTCTTTAAATCAGAAACTAATACTGTGACATAAATAAAATAAAAGATAATATATATATATAATAACTTGTTGATTTGTAGTTCAAATTGAATGTTTGTATGTGTGATGTATCCATTAGTAGTACGTATAAAATGATGACATCATACATGTTAAACACCAATACTAACATTATTATTAATCTCCGAAACGATTATTGGATTAAACTTTATGTAACAGATGTTTATTGTTTAGTTAAGCAAAGATTTATCTCTTTCTCTCATCTTTGATTTAACATAAAAAAGATAAAGACAGAATTGTTTAGTTGGTGGTACGCGTACAAACCGCACAGTCGTACAGCTACAGTACAGCTTACTTTGTGAATAACGGGACCAGTAAAACACTTTTCACACTGATATTTTATTCTTCACGTATACATTATTATTTTTAAACTTCATATACAAACATTTCTTGAATATTAGTACTTACAACAATACCAAACGTTAGCGGGATTCAATTTTGGTACAGTGATATATTAGCAATGACTTTTAACTAAATACTTTTTGCATAGCTTTATCTGATGTTGCATTTAAAAACTCACACCTAATGACACTGATTGAAATATACCGATTATACAGTACGGCTTTGTGAAGGCTGTCTAGGTAGGAGCCACCCACTCATCGGTAGTATGTATTCTACCGCCGAACAGAAATATTTAGTTTTGTTATGGTACGGTTTGAAGAGTGAGTGAGCCAGTGTAACTATGGGCACATGGACTATCTTGGTTCCCAGGGTTGGTGGCGCATTGGTGATGTGAGAAATGGTCGGTGTTTATATTAATTTCAAAGCATATACATCTTTTTTTTAATTCAATAATGTGTATATTTCTCCTATATTTAATATTTTCATTTATTAAACTTACTTAACTTTAAAAGCTTGATATATACTTGGCTCTTATATAAGGAACAGTTAGAAAGATCAAATAAAATTATAATAAAATAAATAATCTAAATATATTAACGTTACAAGCTTTTTCACACTCGGGATTTAAAATTGCATGTATGGGATTTACCCCGGAATTTCCACCATATATATCGATGTCTGATGGATATATCAATACCTAACTCAGCTGCACCGCCTACATCTATTCACGTCACCCATTCATAGGGGAGTTTATACTTTATAATGCAAAGCATATGGAAATTTATAAAACTAGATAAAGTTTACTCCTAGCATTTGACTATGTTTCCATTAAACCCTTATTACAAGTTTTTTTTTTTTTTATAAATATAATTTGAACATATATTGACTGTGAAATATTATGGATTAAAACCTCGGTGATGGTTTTTAGTGAAGTTGTTTAGAATATATAGAAGCCATGCCTTGTCAATTCTGCTTTATGTATAATTAAGTACCTACTAGATTTAATATTTGTTCAAATCAGTATTTGAATTAAAGACTGTGATACCTTAAGGAATATGTCCGTACTCGCTGACGTTCGCGACGTAATAGTGGTCGGTCTTTGGTGAGAATCATTTGGATTTGATAAACCCACGGGGATATGCGAGATATCTGTAGCTGTAGGTTAAATTTCCTTGAAAATTAATTTTTATGTCACATCGGAACGAACGTACGAACGAACGAACATGTGTTTCCGAGATAGTGCACAAACGTGAGTCGCATTCTCACGTTTGTGCACTATCTCGGAACTAACGCTACAAGACCGAAATCGTTCAAACGGACTTCATCCACATCAACGACGACGACATTACGTTAAGTCAGGGTTTATCGAAAGGAAAAGATTAATCATGTTATCTAAATATTTCTCAGAAACATCGATAAGACGAATGCGAACTTTTGTTATACATGCTCGATTAAAAGCCTTAAGCAAAGATTACTAAATAAAGTCAGGAAAATATTTTTTGTAATTTTATTCTTACTTTAGGAATAAAACCTGTGAATCAAAATAAAATCAAGTCTCGCGTTTATTAGTATTAAGGCTCAGGCTCTTAGCTCCGTAAAGAATTACTCTTACGATTACCGAACAGATTTGCAAAGGAATGATTAAATCTGTTATTGACTTTAGAACTGTCCTGCCAGCGTCCGCATTTATTCCATAAAGTCTTTGGAACAGTGACAGTCATCCAAACCGCTGGTAAAATGGTTTCTACAAACCATAGCCTCGAGCAAGTTGATAGCAGTAGGTCGAAAAAAGTAATCAGAACTTTAAGGAGATCCGGAAAGCAAATGTTTTTATTAGGGGGGGGGGGGGGGGGGAATGTTTCGCTTTAAGTCTGTTCAAAGTCTCTGGAACGTCAGGGGCTATTGTATTGTTGGACTTTAGAATTTACTCACTTCGAAATCCTTCTAGTTTCAATTGCAATTCAAATTAAGTTGAATATGGTGATGAAGATCGCCATTCTTGATTTAAATTATACAGGGTTATTGGTAATTCGACGTATTCCCGTTAGGAGGTGATAGAGGTGACTATTTGCGATAATTTTAACCCCCATATGCTTAATGCAAAAGTGAACCATTTTTGAGTTATCGCGTTTTTTAGATTTTTTCAAAATAACTCAAAAATGCAACTTCAAAAATTTATTAAAATAAAAGTATCTAAAAAAAACTTTTTTTTTTATAAAATTTTTGATTTATAATAATGATTAAACACTGAAATTCTTTCATTATTTAAACAATAATTATCGGTACAAATTTAAAAATGCGAGACGGAAAACGATATTATTTCAATATATTTTTTTAAATAGTTACTAATATATGTATTTATGTATCTGTGACGACGGTAAGATGCTCGTAAATTGTGAGTATGTAATATAATATAATACAATATAAAAGAAACGCCGGAAAAAACACTTTTTTAAAGAAATCTTTACTATTCTTTCTATAAATATGCATAAATCACGCAATCGACATAAAAGATTCATTTTATTGGATTATAAAGGGTTGCGAAGTGACAATCAATAAACCCGTTTTTCCATGTCATTGCAAACGAGGCCAATGTATTGTGGAAAAAATATTATAATGGCCTATTGTTTAGAAGAAATAAAAATAAACGTTATACAATGTATTTAATATCAACTATAATGTGATTTTTTTCTTTTTTATTTAAGTTTACAACATCTAAGGGCTCACAGTTGCCAGTGCCTTTTTTACATTTTACTTTAATACATTTTGGCGTTTTAAAGTTTTATTTTATTACTGAACGTCAGCAGATCTTCGCTGGATTTCGAGTTAGTCGTCTTCTTGGAAGATTTGGCTCTGACTAATTTATTATAAATTCTATATGATATAAATTACGACAAGTGTTTTATATATATATATTTGGTCGCACATTTTTAAAACTTGACTGCAATCCAGCGGGCCCTGCTCCGCGCTCGATCAGACGAAAAACAGCCTCGGCGACTCTGATGTCGCGTTTGTGTATATGTAGATGTATTGAGGCTGTGCTCTAGGATGGTTCTTTCTTAGTCATCTATAGTGTATTAATTCTCCGCCGACGTGACTCAGTGCCAACAACGCGTGAATCTTATCCGACGATTGTGGGTTCCTAACTAGGCAATTACATTAGTTTCATGTGCTTAATTGGTGTTTATAATTCTTTTTTGCCGTGAAGGAAAACATCATATGATTACCTGCATGTGTGACAAAATTTTGTTGTCATACATATAGGAAAAAAACGAAAGTCGTTGTAGGGTGTAGAGTCTATAGTTGCATGTCTATACTAATATTATAAATGCGAAAGTAACTCTGTCTGTTCGTCGGTTTGTTGCTCTTTCACAGCAAAATCCACTGAAACGAATTTTTTGAAATTTTGTAAGTAGAATAGCTTTAACTACAACGAAATACATAAGATGATTTTTTAACACCTACCGACCAACCGAAAAAGAAACCCCGCCAACATATGCTACAATACCAATAATATGTTCTAAATACGAAAAGATTAAGTTCATTTTCGGTGTATATTTTGTATACATCCGAATACTCTCTCAACTAGATGAGTTGACGTTCCGACATTATTAATCCTGAAAGGAAATTCTTATTTATTATAGAATATTTGGATGTAGACTTCAATGCTTTCATAACGTTATTTAATAGCTGTATTCCAAATGTTACAAACATAATATTCGTATACAAAGCAAAAATAGCGTTGATATTACCCGAATACTCCGTGCAGTTCTCGTTACTCAAAATTGATAATAAATATTGACGTAACGCAGAAATTGTATTAATTTATTTTGTAAAGTTTCACTGTTATTAATAATTAATCATATTTTCATGAAAAAGCTATATCGGTGTACGATATTAAATATTTATTTTAATTAAAATACCTTGACAATATGTGATATTCCATAGCATTAATATATCGAAGGAAAGTTTACCTTACATAATATATTATAAATTATAATGATATATACTATTACTAAACAAAACTAGGTATTTTCTTTATACAAAACAGAAGCCTAACTAACACTGATTTCTATCTTTTTAACTTTAAAAAACTTTACTTTTAGACTTTATCCCCAATTTCACTCATTTGGGTAATGAATTTTCAACGCTGTAACAGATTTTTTTAACTTATAAACATAAGCCTAAAATAACGAATTCTAACGGCAGACAGGATGAATTTTAATACAAACTTACATCCCCCTTTTAACCCCATTTGGTGAATTTCGAAAAATCCTCTCTTACTGTTCATTTTCGTTCCATAGCAAATTTAAGTGCAAAAATTCATCTCGTTAGACTCAGTGGTTCAGGTTCCGCGTCGTGTATCTGTCAGTCATTTTAACTTTTTATTAAGTAGATACCATAACTCCTGCAAGAAATAGCATAGCAAAAACTATTTAAAACAAATTGCCATAAGAAAGTGTTAAGTAAATAATGTTGAAAAGAACGTAAAAATCACAGAGCTAGATTATTATGATTTCAATTCTATTCTATTTCTAGGTATTAGATTTCATTGTTGTTTTTGCAAAAAATGGTAGTAAATATTCTAACCTGGTTTAAAATTTGATAGTTAATCTAATTAAAAATGAAAATAAAATACTATTTAAAATAGGATTGGTGACATATTTAGGCAATCAAAATTTAATCCATTAATAAATTTTCTCATTCGTTTTACTTTTGCATACTATAATAATTTATTCAAATTAAGAATGAGTATACTCCTTCCTAATTGTCCCCACCATCGTTATTGCGTGATCTTTCACATGGGGTTCCAAACCAGTGCACGCTTACCTTTGGTGTAGAAGGCAAGTCAAAGAAAGGCTGTGTAAAAAACATAAATAAAAGCGATCAAACACTTGTCTTGTTTTAGGCTAACTTCACCGTTCATTCAACTAATATATTTGCGCTGTATTGGTTCTTACGTCGTTTACATTCCGAGAGCAGTTAGTCAGTGAAAGCTTGTTCACCATTTCTGACGTACGTTTAAGGTAAATCTTTTAAATTACTTTTAATTTTATGTTGGATATTTTGAAGTGATTATATTGTATTTAGTATTATTTTTAATTTATTAATATTATTTAATCCCCTTATCTAAATTGTAATATTGAAGATATATTTTTGTTGTTGATGTTGATATAATATTATTTTTTTGCGCCTGCTTTGCGAAATTTAATATAAAGAACACTTTCTCCAAAAAAATGTTACGAAAATATTTCCTAATTCCTATTTTGCTGTGTATTATATAAGTGTGTATTAAATCACAATATTGTTATTGCTTAAATTAACTTTAAGTGATAACGGCACCGTGTTTGTTTGTTTTTAAATATGTTTTATAATTCTAATACACTTGTTTAATACTGGCTCACTGTGCAATTTTTATGCGAAAACACTGAACAAATAGTTATGAAACTCGATTTACTATTAAAGTTTCTATGAAAACATGTAATATACAACCGTATTTTGTTATTTCGTTTGTTTTTTTTTTTTGTAATTTTGCAGGCAAGTTAGCTTAAATTTAATTTAATAGTTTAAAGATAAGCGACATAACAGCCCTTAAGTGAGGTCTCTAAACAAAATTGCTTTAATAAAATCAAATTGTATTCCTGGTATATGAGTGCGTGGTGTCCCTAAACGTAGACAAGACAAGTGTTCTTGTGATGAGATTTTTTTTTAAAAGCAATACATCTTATGACAGAATATAATAATATTTAATATAAAAAATTTATTATCTATAATTGCAATTTTAATCTTTTTGTTACACTCAATTATCTGTTTCGATTGTTGCTTTGGTCAAAAATTTTGATAATAGTTGCAGATAAATGGAAAAAATAATAAAAAAAACTTTTGAGATATTTGCAAAAAAAAAAATTAAAATGTCAACACATCGCTCTCTCGAAACCCCTAAGGAGTTCCTACTACCCTGTGTGTTATGGTTAAAACATATTCGAATTGTATAAACGTTCATTAGAATTTTTGTAGTTCATATATCTTTTGTAACGGACAGAACGAGAATGTCTGTATATGTGCAATAACATATTAATGATACGCTTTAAAAATATTATATAAGTTACTCTCTGTACAATAATTATATAGTGTCATTGCATGGATTTTAACGAGTTCGGCAATAAGTGGAAAGCAATTAAATTAACTTCACGCGATCAAAGGATAATCGCGAGAGATAAATTTATGTACGTACACACATACTTCTGCCTTTGTCTATATAAATGAGCAACACGGCTATACGGCTACCGAGTGAAGAGAAACTCTGAGGTTTCATTTTGACCCCTCGGGTATTGTCATCCCTACTCCATTTTCTAAAATAGATATTGCTATGATAACATACTTTTAAGAAACAAAAATCTATATTTATTGATTTATAAACACGAAACTTATAATAATAAAATCAAACGCGTTATATAAGATAACTCCCTAAAAATCTATCATTAGTTGTAAACTAATGACAGATTTTTAGGAAATTATTATGTTAATAGAAGTTAAAGTACAAAATTCGAAAATTATTCGATATTTTTTTTATTATTAATACTTGATATAGAAAATAATCATTTTCATATCAAGCAACGTAGAAAAATATTTTATAAGGTTTTATCAGTGTCACTTGGGTGTCGCTCGCTTTAAAAAATATACTTACGCCTTTTTATTTATGAATCGACCAGAAAAGCCATGTAACTGTGTTTCTGGACAATTCCTGCCACCTTCGGCCATTCTCAAAGGACAATGCCAACTACACAGGACCTATCACACAGGGATGTGACAATGGTAATCAATGGCCTACCTTTGGGCTGCTATTAAGAATTTTTAACTTGGGTAGCCACTAGACCAACCAAACAGCTATGAAATACATAATAATAATCATAAACATAATTAGCCTGTAAATTTCCCACTGCTGGGCTAAGGCCTCCTCTCCCGTTGAAGAGAAGGTATGGAGCATATTCCACCACGCTGCTCCAATGCGGGTTGGTGGAATACACATGTGGCAGAATTTCGATGAAATTAGACACATGCAGGTTTCCTCACGATGTTTTCCTTCACCGCCGAGCACGACATGAATTATAAACAAATTAAGCACATGTAAATTCAGTGGTGCCTGCCTGGGTTTGAACCCGAAATCATCGGTTAAGATGCACGCGTTCTAACCACTGGGCCATCTCGGCTCACATACACACAGACATAATTATTTCACCGTCACGTAGTCTGGTTCGAATCTTAAGTATAAGATAATATCGTCGTTCAGTAATTTCAATTCGGTTATCTATACACACAATTATATCAATACGCAATCGGAAAGAAAATTAGGCATACGCTATTGTCAGAAATAGTACTTGAGTGAATTGCTTTAAAAAAAATTTCAATTCAAACACACATCCAGTTCATAATCTAAATATTTTTATACATATGTATATACTGTTACTTAAATACTTAATAAAAACTTTCAATTTGTTCTAATAGATATATATATTTTTCAATATTTGGCGACAGATATATTTTTAATTTTAGCGCGTGCATGCTCCGTTATTGAGTTTTAATGGACGAGCAAACATTTGGGTCTGTTACGGATGGAAATACGAGATGTTCGAATAAATCCGATCACACTTAGATACCCAGTGTTCGGAAATGTTGTCAACTTTGTCGATTTTCGGTCAATATATTTGTATACAAGATGGTAGTCCTGTTTTTGACACAAATTCGAAAGCAAACTAATTCGTGAAAAACAGAGAAATTATCGTACATATATATTTGTTTTATGTTATAATTAAAATTTTTCTTAATGAAATTACTAAAGATTCGTTTTGCAGTCGATTCAGTATAACTTCTTTGTCCATTTTAAATTCATTGGTAAAGTAAAAACATGACAATTAAAATTATAAGCGTACATTAAAACAATTAATTTGTTAATCTGATTATCTTGAAAAAATATATTACACGTATCTTCTGAGTGATCTTTTAAACGATATAATAATTGCTTTTAATCTTGTTCTAAAATAGAGATAAATATAAAATAAAATAGCCTTTATTTCCAATCCCAATTTGAAAACTACATATTATTTGTCTTTCTTCGTTGAATAATATAATACTAATAAAATTTAATTTATTAGATTAATCAAGAGCCAATATATTTAATGTCAGATATTCTAAAGATATTCTAAAAATAAACACAAATTAAGCACATGAAAATTCAGTGATGCTTGCCTCGGTTTCAACCCGCAGTTATCGGTTAATATGCACAGCTCCACATTATAAACACTCACTGTTAATTGTGATAAAAAGCTATCTGCTTAGTAGATATATTTTACAAAATATTAGACAACATTAAAGCAATATGTACATGTTTTACACATTCTAGTAGTCGTTATTACCGTAAAATGTCCAGCGGGTATTGCCTGAGTTATGGAACTCCATTTAAATTTCAACCAAACTTTGTATCCAAACACAAACGGAAATGCTTACTAAAATATACATAAATCTTTTACGGGAAAAAACTCGATCATTAATTCATTTCTCAACTAAATATTGGCTTGAATTTTAATTTCCTCTCTTGTTAAATGTCGCGGCTTTGCGGATTTCATTGAAAAATCTTTTAACAGTAATATAATTTATCTTCTTTTTCAGTGAATAATAATGACATTATATATTAACAGCATCCTTCCTTGTTTATATAAAATAGTTAATAATAATTTGTATAAATTATTAATAGCTTATTATTATTAATATAATATATTAGCATAGTTTTTTTTTATTTTAACAGTTAAGAGCTACAAAGTTCGATGACAATTATTAATGTTAATAATCATTTAATCAGCTTTCACATACATTGTATTTATTTTCTTAAATCAATGTTGAGTATCAATAGAAAAAAGAAATATATATATCTTTCACTTAAATAGAGTCTGTCATTAAGCCGGCTCATCCACAAAACACATAATAACGAAACGTCTATGTTGTGTAGGTTGCCCAGAAGGGCTTCCAAATCCACCACCAGAACCAATGTATCTGTATTTAAAATAAATACTTTGCCAATTATATAATTACTGCAAATTGCACAATTAAATAAACATAATTCCCTTTTCAATATACTGTTGGGTACAGTAATTATATGTTATTAAATATCATTATCTTTGTATTCAATAGACAGAGCAAATATTATTTGGAATTATTTACTAACATGTATAGCTTATTCTGTAACAAAATCGAAACTCGCCGAAGAACACAAACGTAATACGATTGTGTCAATAAGTGATATGCGACTTTGGCTATAACGCTCGACATCGTATCACTGAAAGTTGATTTTCAATATTCCATAAGTGAGATACGAAATGCTTTCTTACATAATGCAACAACAACAGCAATGTTTACTGTTGATGTGTTCTGATTTAAAGGGTTATCCATTGTATGTATACACAAAAGGGACATAACATGTTAATTTTCAAGATTGGTAATATGAGGAAAGATTGACCACTAGCCATCAAGTGGCCTATTTGCCGGTCCGATTACGTAAAATACACAAGAAACATAAAAAAAATCTCAATAATCGGTTTATTCTGCTATATGACAAATCCAATAGTAATTGCTTCAAAACCACAATAGTGACGCCAGCAACACTATTCATTCGACAGTCTCTAATAGCCTTGTCGTCGGCTGTGGTTCCTTTGGAAGTTCATTTTCGGTCTTCGATCTCGATTAAGAAAACTGATTAGGATACAGTCGGTAATAACCTGGACGTTCCTTAGATAAATCTCACTTTACATAGCCCTGCTTACTGGATAATTAATTTTAAAGGGTATTTTATTGTAATAGCACTAAAATATAGAATGCGCAGCTACCGTCAATTAGATAAGTACTCAAATTAGGTAAAATAGAAAAAAAATCCTTTGTATTGTTTCTTTCCTCGGGCTTATCCTAATCAATATTTTGTACTGATTTCACTACACTATTATTTAAGTAATGTTATTTTGCTATATAAATATTTAATTTATGTTTCGTTAAATACTCTACATGAGATATTGTTTTCAAACTTTTTGCGGTATTACAATGCGCTCTACAATATAGTTATTAAAATTATTTTATTTAAAAAACGAAAACAATTTCTGCTATTGTTTTTATTTATGTTTATAAATCGTATAATGTTATATTTTATTTAAAGTCGTCTCTATTGAATATTAGTTATTAAATAATATATCTAAACGGACACCATGTATATAATTTGAAGGTCATCCGGATTATATTTTCTCGTATCAGATTCGCAAAAAATATTTAATATATTTTTTCTTTTTTTTATTAATTAAATCGTAAGGATATTATTATAATTTATAGTACCTATTTATATTTTAATTATTATTTAGTAGTTAGTAGACTGGCCGAGATACGCGGATAAGTTGAATTATAAAATAAGTTCTTTAAAAAAAAAATCTTAATCAAAAAATATATATTATCTTTTTATTCAATTAAATGATTTAAAAAATACAGTTAATGAATGTTTTCTATTGGATGTTTATTAAACAAAATATCTATTTGTTCGTCGGTTAAAAAAAGAATAAGATAATGTAACGATTATGATACTTATAGAATGTACTGTGATGTAGTCTTTATTGTGGAAAATTCTTGGTGGTAGGGCTTTGTGTCTGGGTAGGTACCACCCACTCATCCGATATTATACCGGCAAATAGCAGTGGTTTACTCAGCCGTCAACCAGAACACAACAATGTTATGTGCCTGTTTCAAGGATGAGTGAGCCAGTTTAACTACAGGCACAATTAGCATGTAACAAATTAGTTCACAAGGTTGGTTGGTTTAGCGATGTAAGGAATTTTTCATATTTCTTACAGTATCATTGTCAAGGGGCTGTGGTAACCACCTACCATCAAGAGGCCCATTTGTTGCTTTATATTACATACATTAATTTAAAGAAGTGGTGTGGTTTGCAATCCGAGTAATAGGATGACATATAAGTTACCGTTAAAGTAAGGACTATTTAGAGAAATTGTAAACTGACGAAAAATTTTGATCAGACCATACAATTTTATGAAACACGTATTACATAAACTAAAACGTATGTTTTACGTTTTAGACGTTTAAACGTCAGTTATAATAAAAAGATCAAACATTATGATATATCTCTATTAAAGATATTAAAACATTTTATGACGATCATTACATCTAGAGGAGTTAGACGAAATTTTTGCCACTACATAATAAATGTGGTATGAATGACTGGGAATTCAATGACGCTCGTGGCTGGCTTAAAGTAATGAAATTTGTCACAACATCGGTTATTACGGAATACGACATTGAAAAATTATTTAAATTTAAAGTATCTTTGTTTCAAACATAGTTGTAGGTATTGTACAATAAATAAATCAGCTATATTCCTTTTAATTTATTTATGGATAGACCAAAAAATTTTTTTATCGAGCACGTGCATTCGATATTTGTTTCAAATTTAAAAAGTAATTGATATAAGTTTCACATTTTTTAACATATTCTGTGACGCTAACGGTAACGGCTTTCCCGATGAAACCGGTTTCGGACCGTAACCATGTCTGAGTGCGAATTCTTGCATTATACAATATACTCAATATTTATATAATCAACGAGTTTGTCCGTGTTGCGCAAAGAACTCAACCTGACCGGCGTGTATTCAAGCGTGGATGAAACTGTGCTAAAACTAAAAAAGCCTATCTGCACTAAATAACAGTATAAGATACTCTCAGTGACGACCTCTATGATACTAGTAACACACTTGCAGTCTTATGTTACGATATTACGCTTACATTTTAATATATTTACGCTTGTATACTTTTATCGGACATGCTAATCTAACAATATCACAACCGGTTTCTGAAAGGCTCTTCAATACAAACGCAATGAACTATAAATCGTTATTTAAAATCAAATTGTTTCCAAATCAGTTCGTTCATTGGTTAAAATATTTATAACTATTGGTTTCTAAACATTTTGTTAAGTATCTCAAGTGTTGTCAAACGTTTTGTCGATTTGTGTTAAACTATTTTTCTGTAATGAAAATTACATTGATCTATATATTATGCAATATGTAGGTACATTTAAAGCGGTTTTCATTTGGTTTACGGTTTGCGTATTCAATAGTTAATACTATTGACTATAATCTTATGCCGTCATGCCCGTGCGTAGTTCTCCGCAGTTGGTTTATAATTTATTTATTTTAGTAACCATCAATTTCGATAGGAAGACGAGCAAACGGTCCACCTATAAGTGGCCTGTGGGAAGTGGACACATACCGCCCATAGAAAATGAAGCTGTAAGAAATATTAACCATTCCTTACTTCGCCAATGCGTCACCAACCTTGGGACTTAAGACGTTACGTCCCTTGTGCCTGTAGTTACACTGGCTCACTCACCTTCGGACCGGTACACAACAATACTGAGCGCTGTTCGACAGTAGAATATTTGACGAGTGGGTGGTACCTACTCAGACGGGCTTGCAGAAAGCCTTACCAAGAAATACATCTATACGAGATACTACTAACTATATTTACGAGAGTTGTCAGAACTATTTTAATCCCGATCACTGTTACCTCGTATATACGTCCCGCCATACTCACTACACTCGTTTGACTGTTTCGTTTTACTCGTTTTATTACGTTTGTTTTTATTCAGCTGGTTAAGTATTTTGATGAAGCTTTACGTTGGACGTTTTCAATTTAATTGTCGCAAAAAAATGCTGCCCCTTTATTTTATGAAATACCGCCTTTAGTCGCCGTTTTAGTTTTCAGTCGCTCGCACACTAATTCCCCAATGGAAATTGACAAAAAAAGACACACGAGAGCATGCAACTCGAGCGACGGTCCTATCGATTAGTTGCGATTTGTATGTATAACATTAAACCTTTCGATGGGATGGATTGTTGGAATTATTTATAGCTTCGGATATATATAATTTTGGTACTGAAAGTTTCTTATTGACAGTGTAGAAATGGCTGTACTTTGTATAGTCTTGTTTGTTCTTCACATTCATCATCCTCATCCTCCTGCCCTTACTTTGCCCTTATTTACTTGGGGTCGGCGCAGCATGTCTTCTTCTTTCATACTTCTCTATCTGACGTCATAATTATTTTTCTCCACAGTATGCTGTGGAAAAAAACATGTGTAAACTTATTCTCAGATGTTGCTGCCTCAAACTTCCAGTTAACGAGCTCAAGGTCATTTAAACATTTAAACTATACTTTATGATTTTCATTAAAAGACACATTTACGCAATAATAATCTGTTTTTATAATAGATATTACATTTTATAATGTTAAATAATATATAGTATTTCTAAGCTGTGAGGTATTTTGAGCAACTTTTATGTTATAAAATTAACTTTGATTTATATTAATAGTAGTATTAGATAATCAAATTTTTATTTCTCGTTCATATAGCTTAATATACCGGAATGATATAAAATGAAAACTATGATTATTACATTTATTAAGTAATTTGTGTTTATAATTCATCTCGTGCTCGGCGGTGAAGGAAAACATCGTGAGGAAACCTGCATGTGTCTAATTTCATTTGTATCCACCAACCCGCTTTGGAGCAGCATCGTGGAATATGCTCCAAACCTTCTCCTCACAGGGAGAGGAGGCCTTAGCCTAGCAGTGGGAAATTTACAGGCTGTTAATGTTATGTATTACTCAGTCACAGAGTGTAAATTAATTGACGTAATAGGTAATAGTGATTGTTTCGAGCCACCAACTTTCGAAAAATCTCATTTCCGTTCCAGCACAAAGTTATATATTCCATTGATCAGATGTCTGATGTCAGATGCCTAGTCTCATTATTAGTTGTTAGGAAGGAAAAAAGGAAGTTCACCGCTGTTCGCTGTGAGCACCAGATAACATTTCTGAAGACCCGATCTCTTTCATCAGTTTTTAAACCCATGTACTACAAGTCAGTCCCATTAATCTATCTTAGAATTATTTGTAAACCGTTTATCATTTTATGCATCAAAGCAAGCTATCTATAAAGCTACTTACGAAGTTACTATCAATTAACAGTCCGAATTTGAGAATCGTCAGGTTCTCAAGCCTTTAAGAAACCTGGAAATGTTGCTTAGAAGATGATTGGTTAAACAACGCTGTGTTTTCTTCTTTCCTATGTCAAATAAAAGATGATAGAGAGAGATAAATTATTGCTCTTGTTCCTATGAGGTAAACCCATTTATCATCTACATCTACAACATATACCACACATTTCATAAAAAAAAAACTTATTTTCATTGGTTCGGAAAACACTTACAGTTCGTTTGTATTTTCTTCCTATAAATAAACAAGATCAAACACGTATCGACAAACGAACGGTCCGAGGTAAGGCTTTAAAAATACAAAATAAGCAGCGAGTAAACATTTCAACTGAAAATAGAGAATTAATATCCAGAGCTGAAGCTGTATTTGATTAAACATATACCGGCGCGTGTTTAACTTTTCTTTTTAACTACTTACATTAATAAATAAACGAACACACGAACCCATAGTGTTCATGATGCGGATTTAATGGATCCACCAATTAATATTCTCGAGATCAGTGATCAAGATGATCTTTTCCCGTTTTAGGTGTAGGTATATTATTATTTCTAATAATAAAAATAAAAAACGCCTTATTAAAATGGATTAATTTAAGTAAGTAAAATAATTGACTTATTCGTATGACGTTTTATTATTATTCACGTAAAATCACGAAAAATTATATAATTATAAATGGTGCCAATAATTACATTCCGTTAACGGAAAACTATTGTGTAATTATTGGCGCCATATATTTATTAACAGTTTTTAAATGTTCGACTTCGTTTGGAGTTTATTCCACCATGAAATAAATTAGTAGGATATAAAGTAGTAGTACAGATCCTTGATGTAAAAATAATTACTAACAAGCATTTTTTTATATGTGGTTCAATCTCTGAATGTCAAGGACGTACATCCAATGGTGAAACGTAAATATTTCTTTAAGTGCTACTTCACTTCCACCACTGACACATGTATAATCACTGATAGCGATGTCATTGATATGGACCGGACTTTTACAACTTACAAAAAAACACTAAGGCAAATTTTAAATAAATAGCAAATGTGATTGATTACTAATACCCTGTAACTGTCCCATGGGCTAAGGCCTGCTCTCTCTTTTTGAGGAGAAGGTAGCGAGCCTACACCACCGCGCTGCTCCAATGCGGGTTGGTGGATACATATGTGGCTCAATTTCATTGAAATCAGACAACATCAGGTTACCCACGATGCTTTCCTTCACCGCTGAGCACGAGATGAATTAAAAAACACAAATTAAGCACATGAAAATTAAGCGGTGCATGCCTGGATTTGACCCCGCATTAATCGCTGGGCGATCTCGGCTCAATGGGAATCATTGAAGTAATATAAATAATAGCTGTTGACAGAATAGTATTCCATTATAGGAATCTTGTTAAATATATTTAAATTTACGTAAAAGATCAAATCACGTGATTTCATCGATGATGGTTGATGATGGTTAATCTCCACTAGATAGGATCTATTACATCTATCTAGTGGAGATTAACCAAGATGCATTTTTTGTATGAAAGGATAAGAATTTATTTTTATTCGTAATTTATAAGATATTTAAAAATGTATTTTAGACGCTAAATGCGAGCAACATCGTCAACAACTTCCGAATTTAAAATATTGTAAAGAACCAAGCTTACTGGATGAAATCCAGAGAGTTAATAAATACTTGTTTTATTATTATCGCAAGAATGTTAGATATTTTTTCATTATGTCTAATATATTCATTGAAATATTTCAATAATATTCATCTTTTATACTCGAAAACAAAACGGTCGATATTTCCCTTCCATACAATTTGTAACTGTCTCCGTTCTTACACAGCTCAAAGTCGATTATAATTTCGACAAAGACGCTCGAGAGTTCTTAATCGCATATTTTATATAAATATTTTTTAATTACAATTTTAGTAAAAATAAGTAGGTATATATATATATATAATCAGGGGGTTTTTTTAAATTATTTCCATATGTCCGAAACTTTCAATTCAATGTGACACTTTATTCGACGTAATACATTTACTGCTTTAAAATATAAATAATAATGTAATAACTATAGGTCTGATACTTGACATATAAATTATTGTTTCGTTATCATTCTTGACCTTTAAATTGACCTTCTAATTGCCTCTAGTGTAAAATCTTTGTTCGTTTAGGTATTATTATTATTACTAGGTTTATGATATAGGGGGACAGGAAAATGGACCAACTAATAATGGTTGTCACCGTCGCCTACAAACATTTAGGCTGTAAAAATTATATATATAAATGTAGGATACATTACGCTGTGATCCTTGGTAACTAAGATGTTGTAATTACACTAGCTGAGTTAAACATTTACGCTGAAAAATTTACAAGCCATCGTACATCGACATTACGCTGTAATCCGTGGTAACTAAGATGTGGTAATTATACTAGCTGAGTTACCCTACAATTATGAACACAACAGTAGCGAAGGTTAGGTTAGGTTAGATAGAATATATATGATAATATATATATGCGTTGGTACCTACAGGCACCCAACAATACAATTACAAGGAATAATAATTTAGCTTGTACATATTATGGCATTTAACTACGAATCTATACTAATATTATTGATTTGAAAGTATATCGATTTGTCTTTTATGTTACGCGTGCCTGGAAAAAGCACTGTACCGAATTTGATGAAATTTTATTAATAAAAAAATAATAATATAATTTATTCAAGTAGGCTTTTAAAAGCACTTTTAAATCGTAATTTAACAAACTATGTTAAGTAAAGCTACCACCGGTTCGGTAAGTAGATTCGACCGAGAAGAATAATCACATAGGCTACGCCGTCAACGCCGCGGGCGTAAACTAATAAATAATAAAATTCAAATTAGGATCCGATGCGTATAATGCTGGACACGAGTAGGAATAATCATAGAGTCCAGAAGTACGTTGAATACAATTTGAATAATTACCATACGGCGTACAGTTAGTGTTTGATAATGTCTGAATTTTTTAATATAATATGACCATTTGTTATATTGTTCTATATATATGTTAGTTTGTTTAAAATTTCCTAGTTTATCGTTTTGCTTTCCTTAGTACTTTTGTTTTGATTCCATACATAATTTTAATGATAAGGTGAGGAAGGTACATGTTTAATAAATTACTGGAATGAAATATTATATAATTTTTCCCCTGTATTATGACTTGAAATCTAGAGATCTTTGTTTTGGCATATATATGTAGTAAAAATAATTTTGCGATTATTTGCATTTCATTTACTTTAACTTCATCCGATTGATCCATTCAAAGCATTGTAAGTACTTCTCATTGTACTCAACAAAATATTGGATCCACTAACCCGCATTAGAGCAACCTAATGGAATAAACTCCAAGCCTAGGAAGGATGGAAGTGTCCTTTGCTTATCTGTCTAACAGATAGCGTATAAAATTAATACTCTTGACTACAATTTTCAATGTGTACACAAATCATGTACTAACGGTGATTTATTTAAATTGAAAATAATATTACATATGTTTTGTCTTATGCTATAGGTTGGCGGACGAGCAAATGAGCTACCTGATGGTGAGTCAGCACCAACAGTAGATTTTGCGCTGAAAAATATATTAACCATTCCTTACATTAACAAAACGCCACCAACCTTGGGACTAAGATGTAATCCCTTGTGCCTGTAGTAAATTACGTACACACATCAGAGGTTACTTTTATTACTAAATATTCATAAGAATGTTGCTGTTTTTGAAGAAATCAGTATTAGCGACTAAAGCGACAAAATTGAAATATATATTATTTAACAATAACTGGAATGCAAATATATCTAACAGCAAGAGTCTGTGAATTATGAATACGTTTCGAATACGAGGCAAAAGGAAAATGGCTAGACTGGAATGATTGTATCCGTTATCCTTTTATAGATATACGGAATATTTTAGATAACATTGTTAACAAGCAACTCTGCTTTCATAAGAAATACTGTTAGTTCTAAGAAGAAGTGTCAGAATCTGGTCTTTATATCTTTGTATGTGGGTGTATTTGTGCGAGTGAATATAGGTATTTCATATTTTAAAAATAAAACCATGGTTGACTATAAAAATAATTTTAACGCGTAATTACGTAATGAATACTTGATTTAATATCAATTCGAAATTAAGTAACTAACTCGAAGTGTAAAACAACGATCCTATGGAATTGTGGTAACATTCCATTGTAATACACTTTTAACTGAAATAATAGAAAAAAAAACGTATTAACCAAACAAGCGATAACGAAGCGTTTTTTTTAATATTCTAATATTCTTATACTCGTACATGAATAATTCGAATAGTGAATCAAATTAAATTTTTAATTTAAAAAAAAATTAAATTCAAGTTTTTAATTTTGATAAGGATGGATAACTATTAATATATCGCATAATAGATAGTAATAAAACATATGTGTTTGGTGTATACATTGTCTTTCCATGTATACGTAAACGGCTCAACGAAGTTGAACGTAATTGCATTTAAGCTTATTCTATTAATATTGTAACTCCCAAATGGTCCCATATTATTCATTTGAAGAATACCTAGTGTATCGTTTACCAGAAATCAAAGATTATAATCTATTTATTAAGGTTGTTCTTCGGCTTATTTTTGCAGAATATCCTTTTTATATGTTTTTTAACGTCTTTTTTAAGATATCGATGCGTGAAAATCGCTTTGCAACCTCCCTGTCTACTTCTGTCTGTCAACTAATAAATCAGTTGAGAACGGGTCACTCCTCTCCCCAAATACAGAATAGGGAGTGTGAGGTTTTCGTGCAATATATAAATCGTTGTCGACCGATCGAGGAAGTTCGATGTATATATGTTACAGTCAAAGTAATAAATCCGACCATTACACATAATATCTACTAAATTCAGACAAAATGATAATTGACGCAGAATTAATCACATTAACTAGTTATTCTGTATAATATCTTGGAGGGCTTGAGTGAAGTAATAAAACAACAGGTAAACATTATAAAGTTTTATTACAATGTTATGTTGCTATTTTAAATAGTAATAATTATATTTTTTTTAGTTCTATACGAATATATGGTATCACTCTTGAACGTACAATAATAAAATATTTAAAAACAACCGACATGATAAATAATACTAGAAATCTTTCAAGATAATTTAGTATTGTTTTCAAGATTAGCTTTTAGTATTGTTTTACAGGCATCTTGGTGAGGCTGTCTTAGTTCATTTTTTAGTAGTAGTTTAAAAATTAATAACGATAACATTGTAAAATGTCACGTTTCTTTCTTTAAAATATTTTTCTTAATACGCAAATATTATGAATAAACACAAATAACGAATCAAACTTCTACGTGTATTGTCAATGTGTTTTATTTTTGAGAAATATATTATGTAAAATAGACACCTATCAGCAGGTAAAATATGTTTCTTAGTGTACACTTTGATTCGTTTCAATGTTGATACAATAATGTTTTATTTTTGAAACAGCGACTAGCCGAGATGGCCCAGTGGTTAGAACGCGTGCATCTTAACCGATGATTTCGGGTTCAAACCCAGGCAGGCACCACTGAATTTTCATGTTCTTAATTTGTGTTTATAATTCATCTCGTGCTCGGCGGTGAAGGAAAACAGCGTGAGGAAACCTGCATGTGTCTAATTTCAACGAAATTCTGCCACATGTGTATTCCACCAACCCGCATTGGAGCAGCGTGGTGGAATATGCTCCATACCTTCTCCTCAACGGGAGAGGAGGCCTTAGCCCAGCAGTGGGAAATTTACAGGCTGATTATGTTATGTATTATGTTATGTAACTAGCCGATTTTATGAAAATAAACGATTGCTTGAATTGAAACGCCTAAAACTTGTATTACGTCCATTTAAATACTTTTGTAAAATAATACTTTTTATAATAAAAAAAAACAATGTGATAAAATTTCATTCCTGGCAAAATTCGATACTTGTTAAATATTCTATCATAGAAATAATTATTTTCAAATAAATACTTCAGATAGCTAACGGCCAGTATTCGTAACTATCTACTAGCCGTTAACTATCTGAAATATTCATTAAAATCATTAATTGGAATGTATTGAAAATTTGAAACATGTCGGAACTTGTACGTTCAGTATTTGATATCTACATGTTTTTAGCTAAAAATAATTAATGAAACGAGGATTGTTACGAAATACGAATTAAAACAGTACTTGAATAGTACTTAGAGTGCTTTTCGAATTTTACTCGTAAATTTTGTTCATAATCAAATATATCAGTTTTGTAACGTTTTTAGAAAAATGGTAAGCCCGACTTAATTAAAATAAATAAAATATTGCCAACAAAAATAAATATCAATAAACTTGTTTCTTTGATGATTTTGTTATTGCTTGTTGCGTGTATTATTGCGTTTTGTTATTGCGACCTTTTTTTCTTGCTGAGAAGACGCGTTACGCGTTTCCACCACGGAAAGTGGGGGTATGTGGGACTCATCAGTGCCCATGACGCGTATTGCGCCCTAGTACACCGGAATATCCACTAAAAAACCAGCGGTACCCTCTTCGGCGGACGTCACGGGATCGCTTTCGCATGTTACCGTGATAAAAATACAGATGCTTACCCAGCCTCTCCCGCGGCGATGCAAAAAGTGATGCTCTAATAATTCTGTCCGATCACATTAATAAAACGTATTGATTATGTTCCCCTGCCTACCAAATTCCATTCTTAAATATATATTAAAAATAGCTCTCGTATTTCTAATGTAGCTAATACATTTAATAATCGATATTCCCGAGAAGTAGAGGATATATCATGCATTATTAAAATTGAACATTTGTCAAATATACTCGTTTTAGTTTAATTTGTATATTAGGTTTAAAAATAAAGTACTATTTTTGCCAACAGAAATTCACCGATATTAAAGACTAACATGGATTTCCAAAACGATATGATAACCGTCGATGTGAATTCAGCGGGATATTTGTTTACAGAAATATGATTGAGTACAATTTTCAATTACTCATAGTCATGCCGGTGGCTTTTTTCATGTATACTCAAAAAAAAGCCGCCGGCAATTGTTTAGATTTAGCGATTTTTGTAAACATTGGCTAGTTCTGTTTATTTGCTTTTAACAAAATCCACAGCAATATGAATTGGAAATATGAATGAATAGGTATTACCTAACAAGAGTAAATTGATATAAACTGTTAGATACATATTAGGTAAGGAATCTCTATTTACAATGCAATACGTATTGTAAGTAAGAAAGTAAAAAAAACTAGGCAAAAAAAAACCATCGTTGGTTAAAATATGATACTCATAAAAAATATTTATACATATTAAAATTATCACAAAACAAAGCAAATTTAAAGAAACGCCGTTCATTCTCCGTAAATCGTTGAGGTTAATAATTATCATTAAAGTTATGTGACTCGCACACAATGACGAAATGAAGAATGAGGACTTTTGAGCAAACCAGTTATTGCCTAACAATAGCGTATTCCACTCAAACAGGAAATCTTGGAATATCTCGTCACAAAGACAGCTAATTTATTTTGTAGACTCCTATGATGATGCATCCCTCTCCTGTTGACCACGTCAAGTAGACTGACAAGGATGAGATTGTTCCAAAAAAATACAGGATCAGAATACATTGGCATAATAAGCCCTTCCGGGATAAACGCAAGACCCATTAGGAAATAGGTGTGATAATGTCCTTTAGTCCTCTTCCAAAATAATATAATTGTAATCGCGTGTGTGGTAGGATATTTTTTTGCAGACTTTTTAACACTTCCGTTAGAAACCTTCGCAAAATGTTTTGAAATAATAGAATCGTTTGTGGCTTGCCAGGCTCAGGTCCTTGAATCGGGCCCCGTGTAACCGCATTGGATTGCATTGGTAGAGCGCTCTCATAACATAAAAATGAACCAATTAAAAAATACACTACAATGTTTGGTGAACGGAATGACTGAATGGTGTGACTTTTAATTCCATCTTCTCCAAGCATAAGCATTATTGTTATCAGTGGCTACATCCCAATGACTTAAATGAATATTTAAATTAATTAAATTATATAAATTTATTTTTAATACAAACTTAACAAGGTCATAAAAAATCAAATGAACTATAAATAAACGCAATCGCAAATGGAAAAATAAAAATATTTATAAAATAAACAAAGTCCTTAAGTCTAGTCTAGAAATAAATGCCTGATACATTTTTCCTCGATATTTCGTTTAATGCTTTGTTCGAAAGATGAACTTAATTTATTTCCTATTCAAGAAATTAAATACATAGATTTTCTCTCACTGTAATTATTTGAATCAAGAAAAATACTCCTATTTTTCTGCTATTCATTGGCCGTGTTTGAATGTTTTGAAATATTACTTTGTGATACTTTTATCGATAATTCGTTCTTTTTTAATATGGTAAGCAGCTTACAATATTTACAAAATTTGATTTCACATAATACGGTATATTTTTTTATTTCGGGGTTAGTTTTAAAAGCTCTCTAAGCCCGATAATAATTGAATCAGTGTCGGTACTAACAACCCACGTTTTTTTCATTTTCAAACAAGCTTTTATAAAAACTTCTTTAGACTCTTTAGATAATGAATAAAAATAATTAACGCTCGACATAAATATAGGTTTTCACCACTGTACAATGATAAGAAATATTGACAATTCCTCACATCATCAATGCGCCACAAACCTTGGGTAACAAAATGTTATGTACTTTGTGCCTGAACTCTATTATTCCTCCACTTCACTCACCCTTTAAGTCGGAACAGATTTAATTTAAATATCTTACAAAAAAAAAATAGGATATTATATAAATAACATCGCTTTCACTTGGACACTGCTATTTTTATTCAAACAAACAACATTTGGGACGAGTGGAACGCGTGCAGAATAGAGATTCAGTAAAGATTTTTAAGACTAGTTTCCGCACGCAGTTTTGCCCCTGTCCGAGGGAGCTTTGTGTATGCTTTTCCAGACTATAGTCAGTTAATACCAGAATATACTATACTCGCTTGATTGAATAACAAACATTCATCCGTCCAAACTTTCGCATTTATAATAATAGCAAGATAAGACTAGCGCTCATGAGAGCGCTAGTCTTATCTTGCTATTATTATGACATCCGCATTTTTGTTCTTCACTTGAAATAAAGCGAAAAGAGAACTATTGACATGTAAAATATATATATTTTACCTGGATAAAATAACGGTCTAAAATTCTTGGTGTCTTGGGAACTCTTTTAGGAATACGTAAAAGTAAATTTTCATCGTAATCGGATAAATAGCTTAGGAACGCATAAAGACCATCGTTTACGTTCAGGTAAATATGATCTTTTGAATCGTTACAAAATTGAATTAAATGTAAAGCGATATAAAATGATTATTTATACCATTTAGTTTTTACCATTAAACCACTATATTTGTATATCCTTAAGTAGATGAAACTAAAAACACTCAAATGCAAGTCATACTTGCGCCGAGGACGTATCGTAACATTATGATAAAAAATAAGTACAGAAAAAATATTGTAATCTTCAGTAAGTAATATTACGAATAATTTCAAATAATAATATAAAATGTTTTAATATAGAAATGAATAGAATAGAAAATAAATCCTTCATTTTATTTCTTCAATTTAACGCTCGACATAAAAGTGTAACTTTTTAAGCGAATTTAATCATTTTTACAAACAAGTTTTATTTGTTCCATGAAGTAAAACTATACTTGTAAATCAGGTTTCGACATAAATTCCTTTTTTTCTCACTGGAAAAACGCATTACGCGTTTCTCCCAGTAAAGTGGGGGTATGTGGGACTCGCTGGTGGCCAAGTACATCGGATTACACACTATAAAACCATCGGTACCCTCTCCGTCTTTTCAGCGGGCGCCACGGATCGCTTTCGCATGCTACTGTGATGAAATTCGATTTACAACCCTGACTGAAGAACGGAAGTGTATTAGTACAGTTTTCTCCCAGTAGATTTGGAAAGATAGACTAAAATAAATAAGTTGATATCCCCTGAGGATATCGGATTTTTATCTGGTGTACGAAAACTTAAAATCCAATTTAATCACACGAAACTGACATCTTTGAATTTGTCACTAATTTCTATAATTATAATAAAAACAATTCATATAATAATACAATATTACTATACAATATTTATTATAAGAAAAAAAAACATGTTGTCTCTAGGGGGACTCCCTACTACTTTGTTATTGACTTCATCTACAAGCTACCTCATTTCTGCGGGCTCGGTAGAGCCTTCGATAAACAGTATTGAATGAAAAGTATTGTTTAGCTGAACATCTTAATTGATTATTGTTGGTTGAGTATCGAGAAATAATTTCTCGATACTCAACCAACCAACAATGTTGCACAAACGAAAACAATGTATTTTCTATTCGATTACGTCCCTTTTTATTAAATTGTTCTATAATGTATTGCTATTACTACGAATCGTGGAAGTACTATTATTACGACATCCAGCCATCCATCCATCCATCAACAATTTTATGATATGTATAGTTAATGTATTTCAAAATCAGTCTTAAGCTCAATTCTGAATTTTAATATTTCGTTATTTTTTTGCAGATGTGGTTGACAGTACTCGTGGTAATATTGATTATCGTTATTTTACTGTACTTGGACACACTAAAGCCTAAAAAATTTCCTCCTGGTCCAAAATGGTTACCAATCGTTGGAAGCGCTCTAGAAGTTAACAAAATTCGAGAAAACACCAAGTATCTTTATAAAAGTTTTAAGGAGCTATCCAAGCTGTATAGTAAAGATGGACACTTGCTTGGTCTAAAAATTGGAAAAGATCGTATAGTAATGGTAAACACCGTGGAAGCGAATAAAGAAATGCTTTATAACGAAGACATTGATGGACGGCCAAAAGGGATATTCTATCAAACCAGAACGTGGGGTGAGAGAAAAGGCGTTCTATTGACCGATGGTGAACTTTGGAAAGAACAAAGAAAATTTCTTATTAAACATCTCAAGGAATTTGGCTTTGGAAGAAAAGGTATGAGTGAAATAGCATTCTCTGAAGCTGGTCATATGGTTAACGATATTTTGGAAATTTTGGACAATAAAGACAATGCTATACTTCCAATGCACAATTTCTTTAGCACTTATATTTTGAACACCTTATGGACAATGATGGCTGGCATTAGATACAAGCCAAGTGATCCTCGGATGGTACTGTTACAAGCTATTTTATTTGAACTATTCTCAGCAATCGATATGGTTGGGTGTCCTTTCAGTCATTTTCCTGTACTATCCATCATAGCCCCGAAGTCGTCGGGGTACACGGACTTTGTGAGTATACATAAAAGAATTTGGCAATTTCTACGTGATGAGATAGCTGTGCATAAAATGAGATTTGACCCTAATAAAGAAGACAAAGATTTTATGGATGTTTATGTGAGGGCACTGAGGGAATACGGCGAGGTTAACACGTATTCGGAAGGACAATTAGTTGCGACCTGCCTCGACATGTTTATGGCCGGGACGGAAACGACAAATAAAAGTATGAGTTTTGCTTTTAGCTACCTAGTAAGAGAACAAGAAGTTCAGAAAAAAGCACAAGAAGAAATAGATAGAGTTGTTGGGAATCGACAGCCTTGCCTTGATGATCGACCAAAGTGAGTTCGCATTTTATATTATCGCATTTATATGTATATATTCATATAGGACATAGACATGTACAAAGCGCTTGGATGTCCTATCTTTGGCTCTCATTTTCATTCGACACATTAACTCTTCACCTTGCTAATTATTTGGACATATACATCGGATATTCTCTGTCGAATCACATAATAACGATCCTTTAGAAAGTCGCATTGGTTAAAAACTTTAATTTTTATGATTTGTAATATTTATTAATTAAAAATGATTCTAATATTTTTATAAATACATTTTTAGCATGCCCTACAACGAAGCATTGGTACATGAATGCATCCGTCATTTTATGGGCAGGACGTTTGGAGTACCGCATCGTGCTTTACGAAATACGACATTAGCAGGATACAACATACCTCAAGTAAGTTTTTGTAGAATCTTTAAAAATAAATTTGCCTATAAAAACAAACAATGAGATATCAGAAAAACATAACTAACATAACAACCTCTTAAAATTATTTTAAAAAAGCTAAACGATATTACCTCAGACTTGGTATTTTCATCTGAATATATTAAACTATAATTAAAAATATATCATTTAAATAAATTAACACTTATGTGATCATTATTAGATGGAACTCTCCTCTTACATCCTTTTTAATGATACCCATATATTTTTAAAATATTTTGAATGTTTAATTTATTTTCAGGATACGATGGTTGTTAGCAATTTTCCAAATATACTAATGGACGAAGTTCTATTTCCCGAACCTTATAGTTTTAATCCAGACCGGTTTATTATTAATGGCAAGCTTTGTCTTCCTGACTTCTTCTTTCCCTTTGGCCTATCGAAGCATCGGTGCATGGGCGATGTTCTAGCAAAATGCAATATATTCGTGCTGACAACGACTATTTTGCAAAGTTTCTCATTATTACCTGCACCAGGGGAACCTTTGCCATCTCTGGAACATGTCGATGGAGCTACAGCATCTGCCGCGCCATTTAACGCTCTTGTGGTACGCAGAAAAACTGAGTGAATTTGTGATACTCCTGATACTTTTAACATAAAGAAATAACGACATATGTACTGTTACAAAAAGAAATATCTACTGTTTTCTTTTTAAATATTTGTTTTTATCTAAAGCATGATTCAAATAATACAAAGAAATTCAAATAATGTAAGCAAATCGAAAATTCTCGATAAAAGCTTTGCCAACCGAATATACGATGAAGGTTAGGTTATTAGGAAGGCAAATTAACAGGCGTTAACGCCTGTTAATTTGCCTGAAACGATACATTGAAACGTAATTTAAATAGTCAAAAAACAAAGAAGAGAAACACGAGGCTAAATTATTATTTTACAAATTGTGTGTAACTAAAAAGAAAATTAAGATAAGATTGTATAGCAAGAATATGATTGTATCAAAAATGGAACTTCATAATTGTAACACGATTGAAGTATAAACGGTATTACGAAAAATATTTTATAGTATTATATGAATACCGAGAACAAAACGAGTATGTGGTCCATCCCTAATGCTGGTTACGTTGTATCTTACCTTTAATACGGTTTAATGTTATACTAAAAAGGCAATGTTCATAAGATATCTTAAGATCATGTTTAT
Organism: Vanessa tameamea; assembly: GCF_037043105.1. Classification (NCBI taxonomy): domain Eukaryota; kingdom Metazoa; phylum Arthropoda; class Insecta; order Lepidoptera; family Nymphalidae; genus Vanessa; species Vanessa tameamea. Next base: position 8,639,148 of record NC_087341.1, on the reverse strand, counting down.
AAGGTTACGTGGATGAAATAAAGTTTAAGCTTCTTATATTGTTATTTATTGTTTTATTACCTTACCTGTTATATAATATGTATGAATATTAAACTTATTTTGCTTAAAATATTAACCGTAAAATCCAATGATATCGATTTGCTAATGGATTTTGTTATATTGAATACGTATTAATTGGAGTGAGACATATTTATTTATGACTAGTTATGATCTTCCGTATAATAAGGGTTTACAATCTAAATTTATAAATATTAAAGGACAAACAATAAAATCGTGTGTTAATGGTTTAGGAACACCTTTGCAGTACAAGATTAAGAGTCATTAAAATCGGATGAATGGTTTTGCGAGACATAGAGATCAAACATACATTTTTGTTTATTAACATTCATTTTTATTTATGAAGATTAACAACAATTATAATAATATTAAATAAATCTACTGGTAAGTAATCCATTGTAATGATTAATTTCACACCCAAGTATAAACTTAAGATCTCCTAAGTGTTGGTGTTTTTTTTTTTAATTTTAAATAGGCAGACTGGTAAATGGACTACCTGATCATGCAAATACATAGATATTGGTACTAAGAAATATGAACTATTCCACACATCGATAACGCCATTCGCCTTTGAAACTAAGATATCCTTCGCGCCGGTAGTCATACACCGGTACTATATAGTACTCACCCTTCAAGTCGGAACACAAAAACAGTTGTAGTATTGCTGTTTGGCCCTGGCGAGGCAATTAGGTGGTACTTATCTAAACGCTCCACCACTAAGATTAAACTAAAAAGGCTCAAATTAAACATATTTTTAAATATTTTTTAAAATCCTGTTAAGTAACTATGTAATCCACATATTCCGACGGCGTCATAAACAGCCGGGTTAGCTACCCCACGGTTTCGTAAAATCGTGTTTCATAGACATTAAAATATTTTATTACAAAGATCGTTGTTTTTTTTTCATTAAAATGCTTAGAAGATAATCTTTTACCTGTCGATGATCATAAAATAAAAACGACCAATCACAAAAAATAAAACATAGATACTACGGTCTTCGACGACTACAAACCGGGGTCTCTCGTATTCTTCAGCGTAACCATTCTGGCCACGGAATTCACTGTTATTTCACAAAGAGACAAACGTGTATTATGGTACGTAATTAACTAATGGTTATTTTAGTTGGGTAATTATGTAGATCTACAAATTAGTTTACTCTACAAATGAAATGAAGTCAAAAATAAATTGAAATAAGCACGCACGCGACTTTCTAATAAAAATATAGCTATATCAACAACAATGTATAATACTTAGTATGTACTAACAACATATTCTCCGAATCTTTTTTTGTGGATGTCGTAATCTACAATTTATTTTGTAGACGACTATATTCAAATAAACTTGCTCGATGAAACTGACGTTAACTTATACGATAATTATTGTAATGATAAAAAATACTCGTCGACAATGACAAGTCACTGGTAAGTAAAAGATAATGAGAGGACATATTTAATATTATCACAGGCTCATACAAAATCAATTTGAATGGCTTATTCCAAAAAAAACAAAGGTACTGTAACATTACAACTTCGTTTTTATTAAATAACACATAGCAATGCTTCTAAACACAAATTAAGCACATGAAAATTCAGTGGTGCCGCCTGGGTTTGAACCCGAAATCATCGGTTAAGATGCACGCGTTCTAACCACTGGGCCATCTTGTGTTTATAATTCATCTCGTGCTCGGCGGTGAAGGAAAACATCGTGAGGAAACCTGCATGTGTCTAATTTCAACGAAATTCTCCCACATGTGTATTCCACCAACCCGCATTGGAGCAGCGTGATGGAATATGCTCCAAACCTTCTCCTCAAAGGGAGAGGAGGCCTTAGCCCAGCAGTGGGAAATTTACAGGCTGCTAATGTAATGCTTCAAATGCTGCTCATATTTTCTGACCATTTACATATTTTAGCTTAAATTAAACTTTAAATAAAATATACTGAATATTCCCTTTTATTTTTACATGAGTGGCGAAAAAACTGTTTTTTGGGTTCATGTATGTGAGATTCATGAATTTTAAATATCACTCGCTTACTATAAAATTAATTTATTCGTTCAGGACAGGAGTTTTATTTTTTTATTAATATAATAAATTACCTTTGATTGTTTCCACCTTTAGAATTCTAAACTAACGACATAATATATATGTTTGGACCTTTTACAAGAAAATTAATCCCTATAATGAATAAGCCAAGTAAGACGAAATTGAAATTTGGCTTTTCTAATTAGAATAGAGTACTATTACTAAGACGTAATCTTACAAAAGACTTTACCTACTACTTATGAGTCTTTTGTAAGAATATATTGTAGGCAAAAAAAAACATAAATATATTTATTTATATTGGTGAAATATTACATATGAGCTCATATCGCTGTAAAATATATCATACTGCCCGAACCCTGAACTCCCTGAACTCCCTGAACCCCTTGTTACCCGATTTAAAAAAGACGAGTGATTAAAACTAGTGGTTCGCCCGCGTAAATTCGCTTTATTCAAAAGAAAAATTCGAAACTTATGACAGATTTTATATTGATACCTTTTAGTTGTAAATTGTAAGTCTTAAAACAAAATTAAACCTTATTTTAGTGAACTTTTTAATGTCAAGTATTATACATTAGTTCAGTTAGAAATGGAGTTTGTCGATAGCAATTTGCTTTAATTTTGTTTACGTTCTTAATTTTTTTTTCTTATACAGCTGTAGAACGCTCTCTAACCGGCCAGTAACTTTTTTCCGCTTTCTAAAATTAATTATTTGTTAGTACATTGCAATCAAAAATTATCTTTATTTTTCTACACATCTACGGGTGGAGCTCTTCAAAATGAGACCACTTATACAATTTACACTGCTCTGAGGTCTGAATGCCATCTAGTTTGGGTTTCTGAACTAAAATTGGACGTCATATGTCAAATAATACATATACTGGAAGACAGATGGCGTTAGCAAAATAATCTAAAAAAACATTAATTTTACTTTAAAATAATTGTTATTTATCAATTATATTAACAGCTTAAAGATATATGCTTCTAATATTAACACAGAAACAATATAAAAAAATTAGGAGAACACAATAAAGTCGTTACAGTTCAACGCCATCTAGTTTGGCACGTAAATAATATACGAGTAACGAATGCAAGTTCTTCTATTCATCCCTAGATGGATCTCGTAGTTTTTAAATATAGCATTTTAAATTTGTCGAATAATATTGATGCTGATGATGATCTAAATTTCATCTATTTCGAATAATTGGTAATATTTCAATTTATTTTATATAGAAAACAATAGGAAGCCGCATTTTTGATAATGTCAGAGTAAGTTCTTGTAACTATAGTCTACTAGCATTTATGACGGTCATTTTTAGTGTTTTTGGAATTATAGCATAAATTATGAAGGCACTTCAGCGGCTAAGCCATAGAAATATAAGAAAGACAATACATTTCTACATTGTTTTATTATTAATCACCCATTTTTATATTATTAATATGATTTTATGATAATGATGATACCTACCATTTAAATTGTACGCAAAAAAGTTATTAATGCGTACTCAGAGTCCTTAACAAAAATAACGCTGTGTATAATATTCTCTTTTGCATACAAACTTCCTTCTAAAGAAGACTTCGCTTTCATAGCGTTTCAAATGCTGATCAGTGATCCTTAGGAAGAATGGTTTCAGTGCCATCTTACCTCAGGTGCAAAGGATGTAAAAACTAGAAAACCGCGCGAAGGTGGAGGCTTCGCCGATGATGATTAAGTCTTGGAACATGTCCAACAGTTGGAACTTGTGGTACCCTAGAAGGTCTTTGAAAAATCTTTTTGCTACTAGCTATCGAATGAACTGATTTTGCGATAATCGATCACGATTTATCCATCAACAATGCTAATTCCATATCGTTCTGGATATGCGTAAGCCCCTAATTATCGGTGTGTAATTTACAGACATTATTAAAAGATTTAGCTTTACAGCTCACATAGCCTAGTGGATATAACTTAGCCAAAGATTGCGAGATCAAATTTTTGGGACAGTAAACCATGTAATCTACAAATAAACTGAAAACCTGTGTTCGGGTGGGCTATAAAGGACTAAGTATTACTTTCGAAATGGCATCTATACTGATATAATAAATTATATGAAACGTCGTCCGTCGTTGTCATTTAACAATTCTGATGCATGCGCATAGTGCACATAAATAAATAATGATCAAATTGAATATGGTATAGCTTTGCATAAATCCGAAACAAACAAACGAAAGTCCCAAAAAGCGTTTCTGTTTTATTATAATGATCACTAAATTATTGATGTCTTACACTCAAATTTATTAGATGCACCATCTATTTTCTATTTCTGAAATTTCTGCATATGTGTCATCGGTAACCCAGACTAGTTATCGCATGTTTCTGATGCAAGATGTCGTTACTTCAACAAGCGCCATCTACTGTTTTATCTGCTAACTGTAACTTTGAAACAATCGCAGTGAACTCCAGAGTATATTATGAAGTTCCTACTCGTGGCGAATGCTTTTGATTAGCAACGGTCACTTGACAGCTTTCAGATTATATTTTATGTTTGCCGATATATCTATGTGCGATTTATTTATCGGTCACTGACCCCTATGCCATTTATCCCGGATCGGCGCAGTCTCTAAAGGGGACTATGTTTTTGTACCAACCACTTCAATTCATCTTTAAAATGATCACAAGGATTTTCGGTTTGAAGATTTAATGAACAGCAGTGCGATTCTGTGAGAAATCACTTCGCATCTCACTCGTAAAATATTGACAACCGACTTACAGTGATACGCCATTTTGACACGTGTATCGTATCAATTTTTTAATTATTATAGTCAATATCGTTTATCACATTCTGACATTTCATGCTCGTGTTCTACGGTGACTTTCCAGTTTCTTGTTACAGAATAGCCTAACAGGTTTAATTTATTAGTAACGTGACGTCATAATAGTGTCATGGTTGGTAGCGTCTCCGTGATGGAATGATTAATTAGTGTTTATCTGATGGCAAATGGTCACCGAGAGATGTTTTGTTTCTAGTGCCTATAGTTTCACTGCCTCATTAACTCTTCAAACAGTAACAAAAAATAATTATTTGGTAGAATTATTGCAAAACTTTAAAAGTATTAGAAATTGCATGAAGTTACCTTGATATAAAGGTTGAGTGATGTTGCTTAGCTTAACCTTTTATTTCTTTATTAATATTTAATTTATTCCAATATACATTTTTAAAATAAAAATAAAACAACATTATAATTATGTGTTTATTGATGATTGTGTTTGTACATTGTTAAAGGTCGTAGCCGCCGCGGAAAAAGCTGAAGCGAAAAAACGATGCAAATATTCCTCTCATACTTCAAACGATGTCGTTGCGATCGCAGATAAATGTCAGAGAAGGAAAAGTCACGGTACAACACAACACAAAATTTGTCCAGACTAATATAGTATAATATTTATTTAATACATAAACTTTATTATTGTTATTAAGGTAGCAATTTGAAATAAATAAATACTATATTTATTTATGTTTATGTTAATTGTTGTTGTTATTATTAATATGTTTTTTGCAATATTTATAAACTAGTGGTCGAAAGACGCTTCGCTTGCATTGCGTGGGTTGGTCGTCATTTTTTGCATATAATACCCCATGTCCTTCCTTGGAGTTCAAGCTTGCTTCGTACAAAATATCGTCAAATTCGGTTCAGTAGTTTGACCGTGAAAAAGCAAAAGACATATATACTTTCACATATATAATATTAGTATAAATGTTTAGAAGTATATATCACCGTAGAATTGTAAATACCGTTAGATTGATCTATCTCGCGAGATTGTAAACTGACGAAACATTGTGAACGGTTATTTAACTCAAAATACATCGTCAAAAATTTCGATAATTTATGATATTTCGGTTAGGGTAGGGTAGAGTTTTTATAATTTAACTTTAATTAGCTTCGGTAGATTATAATCTACCGAAAAGTAATACGTTAAATTCTAAGCAGTATGCCACGGTTCACGATCTTCCGACAGTTCACTATCTCGCGAGATAGATTATAATCTAACGGTATTTACAATTTTACGGTGACATTTACATTTAGTTACCTTTACATAAGGAAATTTCGCGGTTATTAAGCATTAGATTAGAGTATGAGGAATCAATTTTCATTGAGAAACTAATACTGAAGAGTAGATCGGCTAACTGCACTCCGTCTAACGCCTGTGGATAGACGTTAGGCATTGTATAGAGTGTATATTATTTGTTGCTCGATTAATTTTGTAATGATTCCAATATTTTATTTAAAGACAAAAATAAAACAACATACGTTTTAGTGTTTATTAATGATTACATACTTACAATTGGTTAAATTGACATCAATTACAATACAATAAAGATCTGTACTAAATGTACTTTACCATAGACAATTAATTCATAATTAATATGTATAAAAGGTATGGGCAAAAATAACAAAGTTCGCAATTGATAAATAGGTATACTACAAGCGATGTCCAGCTTAAGATGAATAGATTAATACCACTGAGCACATTTCAGACCGTAAGTTTCAATTAAACTTTTTTGGTCTTTTGTAATGTTACTTCTTATCAATATACCTAATATCTCGGTCGTCCCATCTAATTACCTTTACGTCTCATTATTAACTAACTAAACTACATACACTGACTTAAACTAAACGACAACTGTAGTCGAATCCTCATACCAAATAATAATAATCTTCTTACAAAGTACTTATAATTATCTTCTTACATACTAAATGTCAGACGTATGTGAATGGCTTGTCGCGAGTGTAATCCCTCCAGCGATTTATTAATTTAAATTAATTCCAACAATAAAATAATGATATAATTTTATCCTTAAATGAACTATCCTATATATTATGTACAACGTGGCAGGCTGAAAAAGTAGGCAACTCGTCGTATCAGTGAAAAATAATAATTAACAAAACATAAAGGTCGATGAGAATAATCAATGAAATAACAAAATATACGCAATTAATAGTCGAAACCAGCAATTTGCGAGCGAAGTTCGTCGATATACAGAATGTTTCAAAATATATTATGAAAAAAAGTACAAAAAAAAAAGAGATAACAAAAAATCGAAAGTGAGACGAAACATAAATTATGTAATAAAATAATAATATTAAACAAAAAACAATACAAATGAGAATAGAGGGAAGGTCAGAAAGAAAATTTTTGGCTAACTTATTAAAATAAATAAATTAATAAGATAAAAATATTAAATTAATTTAAAAAAAAAAAAAACGCGAAAAGTAAAATGGGTTCACTGACGACGAGTTGCCTATTTTCATAACACACAGGCGATGTAAGGAGTGTACTACAGTCCTATCAAAGCCAATGTGTTGCCTACCACGGGATTTAAGGTGTTATATCCCATGTGCCCAGTAAAATCTGGCTCATTCCCCTTCTAGCCGGAATACATCAATACTAAGTATTACGAAGTATTGCTGCTTTCCGGCGGAATTAACAGGGAGTGGGTGGTACCTACCCAGTCGGGTTTTGCACAGAACCCTCCCACCTTCCCTAACGTGTGTAGGTTTTAAAAATTTTTAAGGAGTTATAGTATAGTTATAGTACAAAAAAAAACTCTGATTTTGATCATAAGGTCTTGGAGATTAATAATGCCTTAGTATGTGTAAGGACTACCTTACGCATACTAATGCATCAGGGTAAAGTTGCACATGAAATTAAAATCTGATTGCGATGACATCAGTGTAATAACAAGTAATGGGTAATGCGTTTGTGTTTTTGATCTTTTAGAAAATTACTCCCCAATCGAATTGTATTTACAATTCGATTTATAACACAATTATGTTTAATTAATTAAGATAATGTTATTATAGTTTCGGCGCTCCGCTCTACGTTAAAATATCGCCTTGCATTCACAGGAATGTAATCTTTTAACTAACATTAGTCACCTCATCCACACTAAGACATCTAGTCAGCACGAGCATCACGCACACATATGCACGCAAATAATTTAGCGTAGAAGGGCGCGTCTTCAGAGTGAATAGATCTTTATTTTTTCTTATAACAAGTCGGTGGTCGGATGTAATTCTGCAGGTATAGGAAGAGTATTGTTTGAAACAAAACTCATTTCTATCTAATAGTTAATTTACGAAATATAATAAATAATTTAGTATGTATATATGTATGTTAAATACTAGTATTACTAATAAATAATTGCTTGTGAATACACATTTTTTTGCTTTATATGATATAATATAGACACAATTAATCACATATATTTATATCGACATTTTTTTTTTAATCATCTATGTATATTTGAAATCTCAAACGATTTTAATATAAAAAGGTATAATAAAGCGCAATCAAACTTCGTTCGAATATTTATTTGTTAACTTAAAAAAACATAATATTAAAATAATCTAAAATTATTAATAATAATTAAATTAAATCAGAGATCAATTTGAGTAGCATGATTAAAAGTGTTCTTAGAACTAACACGTTAATTTACTCCTCTGGAGTAATTATGTGACTATTTAATTAATTTACTATTTAGATTCTTATTTTATGAAATTATTCATATCATACTGAGTCCTTTCTATTCCTGTTGTCTATTTCATGTTCGTGATCATATAAGGTCTCCCATTTGGCCTGAAAATAAAACATATTTATTTACAATATACATACAGAGGCGGACAGACAAATTAATCAACGATTATTACACTGGCTCACTCACAATTCAAACCTTCAACTTTCAAACACAACAAGTTTGGGCTATTGTCTGGGTGGGAACCCAGATGGGATTGTACCACCTAGTAATGTTTTCAAATTATCGTGGAACGTAGCATATTTAGGTCAATAAACTAAGTAACACAAAATTATTGTAAAATATTTACATTAAGACATACAGCAAAACAAAACTTCTATATCGAATAAATTGCTCGCTTTAAAGTTTCACGTTTCACATTTCAAGTTGAAAGTTTATGTGAATTTTGAAGTTGAAAAGCTTTTATAACTTGAGAGAGTATTGCGACTTGTGATCATTGGAAAATTGACGTACACGGAAGTTATGAAATTTCAAAATACGGTATTGAAAATAAACTTAACACTACATTTTCAATAATGATTACAATAAATGTTAGTGACTTGACCCGTTCAGCAGTGATAGAGGATAAAACGTCAATGGGTTCAAATTCAGTAACCAGCAGGCGTTTGGAAGTTTACAGTGTTACACTTCCTTGTCTAAGAAGGAAGACTTGTCTTCTTCTTGTTCTGACTCGCACAATCACTCTGTGTTAGTTCCACAGAGTGATTTGTTTCTGCGAATGCCGGTGCATTTACCGGCAGTTTTTCCGGACCGATACGACTTCGGAACCTTCTAGATAAGAGCGTACACATTTTTTAAAGGCTGGCGAACGCACCTGTAAGATCCCCGGTGGTACAGATGTCCATGGGCGGTCATAGTCCCTGTCCATCAGGTGTCAGGCCTCCTGTACGTTTCCCACCTATATCATAAAAAAACCACGTGAAGCCGTTGGTCAGTGTTGAACTCTTTCCTTAGCTTGTTGAAAGGTCGTGAAGAAAAAGAGTGGACTTATGTTTGGGCACACAAAATTAGCCGGTATGTCAAGAAATTAGCGTATATAATTCAGAACTTTTGATTTTAATCAATTTACTTATGAACGCTTAAATCATTAATTTTAAAAACAAATTAAACTTAGCATTTTATAATATTTTATTTATTACTCATAGAAACTTTAACATTACACGAGTTTTACTTACCTTACGAAGTTTGGTCGAAATACGTAGCCATCGTCCATAATTGCTGTTAAAATTTTCATCAGCTAAGCCGATCTCACCAAAGCACCAACACGTAGGTTTAAACTAATCCGTAACCACACTTGACCTTATAGATCACGTACTGCATTCCCTGTTGGTAATTTATATATTAAATATTTTATTTTGACCATAATACGTTTTAATTTTTAATTTAATTGATTTAAATTACTTACATGCTTAGGGTTCTGTTTGGCGTTTGTTATTTGGATAAAATTTTCATAGTCTCCAATATAGGCCATTAAATCGATTTCAAAGCGCTCTAAGTTTGCTATTTTCTTAATATCTTTATATGGATTTTTTAGTATTTTAATCTCCAAAAAATTAGCATTACTTTTTTACATTATTATTAAACATATAATATATATATAAATGTTAGCATATTACAATACTATAAATGTGAGCATGTTCAGTCATCGTTGTGTCATGGTTATTAATATTTATATATATATATATTATTCGTATAGAGTAAGCCCGTGAGAAGGCAAGCTTTGATCATTTCAGTTACGTGAAAATGATTGTGTTTGTTTTCGTTCTTAGTGGACGCTGTAAATCGCGAGCATCGAACACCTCACCAAGTTTTCCCCCCTGGTCACACTCACGCGATCGGTGCCGCTAGTCCAGTATTTATATACGTAAAAGGCAATTAAACCGTTAATACTGATTCTTAGATATTTTATAGAGGAGAAAAGCTTAAATACTTATAGTTTTATACTATCGCAGTTATTATCGTTCACATCTTGTTTTTGTTCAATATTACGCTTAAATAAATAAATTATTATTATTATTAATTTGAAATTTTTTAATCAAGTTTTCCTATGAGCACTCACCACCCTCTTGAAAAAAAAGGCATAATTATTTTTTGTGTTTTTCGGCTCTCGGTTGTAAATCAGAAAACTATTGATGTTTATACATTTTTTTTCTTCAGATAATCGTTATTAAGATATTAAATCAAAATGATAATGATCGATTTTTTTTTTCTGGTTTCATTTCCGTGAATTAACGTCGAAAAAATATGCCTGTTAATACGTTACAACGTTTTATGTATACAACCATGCCAGCTACGCAATTAAATATTTTTGTCGTAAAAAAATACAATAGACATTTAAAAAAATCATTATATATGTGTCGAGGGTAGCTCATAGGAAATCTTTCTCAAAATAAACTACTTTGATCGTAATAGGGAAATGCACTATTGTCTATTCGTTTGGTAATCTATTTAATAATTTTCAGCGATGGTACTTCTGAAAGACGTAATCGAGTCGAACATCAAACGATGCACTCGGTTTGATGTCGGACAGGTATTAATAGCTCTCGATCGTTGAAGGTCACTGAATGCAATCCAAATATATAAAATTACTTGATTACTTGAAGTAACACGGAGAGTTCCAATATACTAAAACGGATTCTCCTTATTTATGTTACATAAGACGTATAAAATATTTTGACATTGTATACTTACGTATAATGTATTTATGCATAAATATCAATGTGCTTTAAACTGTACTTTTTTTTCAAATACAATAGATGGACAAAATCGATAAAATGTTTCGGCTAAAGCTAAAATAAATAATGAAATTATATTATCTTTTATAATTATTACGATAACTAACAAATTTTAAATGTTGAGTTACTATAACAATGTAAACAGAGGGGACAGTTCTCGATGCAACGGATTTTTATTTTTTTATGAATTAATTGTGACCTACATAACTTGTTACCGAGTAGTCCGATTATGTTTTGTGCCTAATGATGTTTTAAAGCGCACCTTCTCACGGTTAAAGTTACTCTTTATTTTGAGCAATGTTAGATATTATATATTTTTTTGTAAAATTCAATCCAATTTTAAATTTACATATTTTTTTTTTACATAATTTTTAAAAATTATAGTGGATATATTTATCCAATTATTAAGAATACCCTAGGCATTATCAATATATTAAATAGACAAAATGACAAAACATGCGGTGGTCCTTTCAGTTATTATTCATTAAATATTTTTAAATTAACAATAAGCCTTATACAATGGCAACCCTTATTTAGTTCCTTATAATATAAGATTACATAAATTTCTTAATTTAAAAATTAATATGTTTCCTCTAAACATGAATAAATCCTATAGACTATAGACACTTATTGTAAATCACAATTATTTTTGGTCGTGAATTTTTCACTTTTTTTTTTTTTATTTATGAATGTGTAATTTTAAATGCTCAGATTTTTTTCGATTACGATAAATTGTTGCGCTTAACATGATTCGTTTGATTATTTATTAAATAGTTCATTAATAAAAAAAAAACGTAGTGAACATTTTAAACCAATAAAATATATTATAAATAACTAATACTTAAACTTTTTAAATAACAAAGAATAGTGTCTTTTAATCGTCCTTAATTCTAACATCAAATCATGTTTTTGTATATTTTTTTTTATTTTTGTTTATATTGCAAGTAAAACTTTAGCCAGTTCAGATCGCTAGGGTACAAGTTCAAGCTTAAAGGGCATACGGTACAACGAAATTCTCAGCCGACATGTTTATGCCAAAGCTTTATACGGCTTTGGAAACTCTTGATCCGGCAAATAATTCTTAGCCATTCCATCCCAAGTCGACTCCATCAGATCCTGCTTTTGTTTATTGTAATAAGTTTTCAGCTCGATCTATAAATTAATATTTATTGTAAATTAACTAAGCTATAAATATATTTTTTAAATTATAATTACGTCAATAATACGCTAAAAAAAAGGTACAAACTCTGATATTAATTATTTCTTAAAGCGATAATATAACGTTAACAAATTAAATAAAAGTTCCTTCAGACCGGAACGCAGCAATACCGAGTGCTTCTATTAGACGGTGAATAACCAATGTATGATGGAGACAGCTTCCTCTGAGTCGCTCTTTCAACGACTTATTATGCTAATTATTATGGCTTTAATTAATTAGCTGTCGACGAAAGGAACTAAGAAGAACATTCAATGATTACTTAACAAACATACTTAGCATATTAGTTATTGAAGTTTTGGTTAAATTATTAATCATTTTTATTTCATTCAAAACAATATCAAACGTATTTGTTATAAAAAGTTTTTATTTTTTTAATTGAAATAAATAATAGTCATTTTCCAGTTTAAAGACATTGAATTGTGGTAAAAGCTTTAATCATTTGCTTATAATTAATTTTTATAAAACACTAGCGGCCCGTCCCGGCTTCGCACGGGTGGACATAAGATTTTTTTATATTTTTACTTTTTATTTATATATTTTTTTCGTTGTTTTATTTTTATATTTTTTAAACGCAGTACCATATTATCTATTTATATTTACAATCCGAATTTGTTCATCGGTTTTTCATTTCGTTTTGAACAATTCAAAAAGTAATCTATATGAATTGAAACAGTCTTGAAAACAATATGACTTATTTGGATAAGGATTTAAACAGAGGTATGAATAACATGGTCTAATTTTGGTCGGTATTTCTATTACCTTTTAAAATGTAAAAAGTGGCTATTGTGACATAACGATAATAGTTGGCTATATGGTATCGAAAAGTTTTTTGTAGATATTGATGTGTTCTTTAATATTGTAGAACATAATTTTGTTCTATCATCAATAGTTTCCGCAGCGCATGTGACGAAAGATGTTTTTTTACACCTTGGGTTACGTCACTGAAGTTTTAGTAAGGATACCTAATCTTTTCGAACAATAAATATAGCCTATGTTACTCAGGGTAAATGTAGCTAAATGTAGCTTCCAATTGTGAAAGAATGTTTGAAATCGGCGCAGTAGTTTTTAGTTTATTCATTACGAACATACACACACAAAAAATACAAATTTGTCCTATTTATAATAGTATTGTAGACATGTTGATTTTTAATCGAAACTGTCAATTATGTGAAAGTGGTTCCAATATCAAATACATTTAAGTTTGCTTAATAAAATTTTATTATTTAGATTTAAATGTATTTGAAATAACTTAGTATGTACCACAGGGAAGCACCAAGAATAGTTTTTAATTAAATTCATCTCCTAAGGAGCTTAAGGAAGGCGGATGAAAGTTGCTATGAAAATTCAAGTCAATTATTCAAGTCAATTCTGATGTAAGAATATGGAAATTGGTGTTTGGCTTCTGTTTATGAGGTAAAGCCAGCTGTCCAGCATTTATGAAGATTCATCACCCAAGAGGATGAAATTAGGGATGAAAATTTGTATAAAAATTCACCTTTTTTAATGTTTCTAATATAGAAAGCGGGAGTCAGGCTTCTGTTCATAAGGATAAGATGTTCTTATAGAATTTTAGAAAAGAAAAATCTAATAAGATATGAGCTGAAAGTTTGTATAGAAGTTTGTCTTTCTCAATGTTTAAATCAGTACTGCATTAAATATTTCCCATACAACAGTACCCTCTTATATGGGAAATATTTTGTGCATGAAAGTTCGTATGGCAGTTCGTCATTATATACCTATGTTAAGTTAGATATATTGTAATTTATGTTTAAGCTTTTGATTATAATAATAGGATTAATAAAAATGCAATAACAGATGTGTTTTACCCCTAAATCTGAACCTCAAAATGATGTTTGAAATCTTATAGTAGATTAATTTCTGATATTTTTCATATCACAGAGATAGTGTGTCTTCACTGAAGTAAAATGAGGATGAGCTATGTAGAATACCGAAACTCTTGACTTCTTAAATTAAAGTTCATTTACTACAATCAACATAAACATAGCAGAATTACTCACGAAGCATAAATCAGAAGCTAAAATTGTTTCACAATTCAATTAGACAATTCTGCGGAAAGTCGTAAAGTATTATAATTTTTGTTTTTAATGTTATAGGTAAATCGGGCTTTATATGTTTTCCGTTCTTATATGAATAATTAAAAAAAATTGGTTGGTATCCTTGAAAAAATACAATCAGTGAACATCACCTATTTGCGCAATTAACACTTACCTCGGAAAGGACTACCCAGTAAAGGCTGTCCTTGTTGACTCGTAGTCGAATAGCCAATATAGGTCCGATATTATAGTCGAGTTTTCCGTCGGCCAATCCGAACTCATCAAAATGATCGACTACGAAAAAGTTTTTAGTCTTCATCGTGTAGACTTCCACGACGGTGTCGTAAAATTTGTCATTTTGGTGTTGGACGTTGCCGCTTCTAAACGTATAGCTAATGAAAAAAAAAAACGAATTAAATCAACGAATTATATCTTCAATGATAATTTAAAACATGAATTATTAGTTTACACCAAGTTCATTTCTGTAGATAATTGACGGTAGTCGAAGCTGAGACTTTCACATCACTAAGCGTTTAATGAGTGCGTTTTTTTTAGAACTTGAACTGAACACTCAATTTTACACACGAATATGTACCATATTGATACTGTACGAAATGCAAGCCATTTCTATTTTGTCAGTGCGATTCTAAGCATATAGAATGTTATGTCAAAGCAAGTATTAAAGACTGGCTTATATGACTGGTCTATATATATATATAAAATATTCGAATAAATATTTACCTTGAAATTCGTGTTGGCTTTGCGAACCAGAACTCGATAACTTCACCCCGTTTAGGGTGAAGGCCCCAGAAGAAAGATTTGCCTTCGTATGCATTCTGTACCGTGTATTCGCCTTTTTCTTTGATCGTTACTCGGACGTATTTGAGAATTGGATTGTCATGAGGATAAAACAATGGCAAGGTCCCATATTTGGGGTCCTAAAATATTTAATATAATTACAAATATTTAATTTTATTTACCTAGAAGTATTGTATCGGGCCTTTGTTTTCAAACCAGACCCTAAATATTATTTAACAAAACCAATGTTGTTTGTTGAAAATATCTGCCTGTTATAGTAGCTTTATCTTTATTTATCTGTACTAATATTATAAATGCGAAAGTTACTCTGTCTGCTTGTCTGTCTTTTCTTTCACGACCAAACCGCTGAACGGAATTTTATGAAATTTGGTATGAAGTAAACTTCAAGGAAAGACCCATCTGTTTACTTTATTATGACTAACTCCTAAAGCGCAAGCGAGGCCACGAGCGACAACTAGTATTAAATTAATTCATCTAAAATAATCCACAAACCCGCATTGGAGCCGCGTGGTGGAATATGCTCCAAACCTTCTCCTCAAAAGGGAGAGGAGGCCATAGCCCAGGAGTGGGAAATTTACAGGCTGTTAATGTAATGTAATCCATAATAAACGCAATTTTTACCTTCACTTTTTGTATTTTTCCTTTAAGAGATGAGTACAAGCCAATATGTTGGAACAAGGACGATTTGTATTTGGGTCAGATCTGCATCTTATTCTTCCCACAAGCGTTCTACAATATAAATATATCTAAATTATTACTCGAAAAAACTTTTCGAATAAGAAAATGTAATGTGCCAAGCATTAAATAACATGAATTTACTTTTATTATTTTCAATAAACGTTCAAATATTACTGACCGAGTATTTGTCAATGGTGCAAACCCGATCAGCGAGGTAGCTCTCGACTAACCAATCAATTGGCATATTTTTGTAAAATAGTTGCACGTATACTATAAAGTTTATCAGGTCCGACGATTTAAATAGCTTTCCAATACCGCCAACGTGGCAAAACTCCAGAATAAACCAATCCGGTGTGGTTATCGTAGTGGCGCTCACGAACTGTTTGATTTCCTGAAACAATCTTTTCCTTTTCGGCCAATATTTGGATAATTTACAAGCTAAGCTGGATGGAAAAGGTTCATGGCATAATTAACACAGAAAAATATCAAGGTGCCTTGATCTGTGATATTGAAAAGCCGTATTCTCATAAACAATGAAGTCGGTAGCTCTTTAGAAACTGGAGGTTATTAACCTTATTCAGCAAGTAAAGCTTTATATTAAACAATTTAAATGAATGTAATAAATTCGCTACAAATATAGTATTCAGATGTTTTACTGAAGAATTACTAAATAATATATCTTAAGAATAGTTATATTTCACTTCGCTAATTTGTTTCTTGATAAAATGTATATTGCATTTGAATGAGAAGAACGCTAAAAGGCTAAAGTTTTCGCTTTGCAAGTTACGCTACATTGCATAAATGTGCAGTTCAATTCGCTATATTAATAGCGCTAAATTAATTGCATTGAGTAACACAAAGCAACTCAACAATAATACATTTCGCATTTTATTTGCTTTCACGATTAAACATGTTTTTAAGCACATCATTATTATTTTTACTGGTGAAAAACGGTTTTTAACTATAGGGTGTTCTACTATGTTTGTAAAAGTACATCAAAATGTTCATTTCCTAATAGAAAAACAGACACGTTCTCTTGTAGTAAAATAAAATAAAATTTTAAATCTTTTTTAATCCCGCAAAGACGTTGTCAGTCATTTTTGACACGTCATATTGGGTTTTGGAAAATACTGAATTATAATCACTATCGCTGTTATGTAGTATCGACTTGTACAAAAACTAACATTAAAACTTCGAAAATTTGTTTATCAAAGTGCCAGATGATATTGAAATGAGGAGTGTTTGACGGAAACTCGAAAACGAGATTCGAACTATCTTCTTTTACAAAACTGGTTTGCATTTTTATAAATAAAATATATTGATGAAAGAATGTAATTATTACTACTTAAAGTTAAAGTTGATAGATGTGTTCCTAGCTGTTAACACTGAAATGACAGTTTTTGCCTATATGACGTCACACCATGGCGGCTCGTATTTTAGGTCACATATATACAGACTTAAAATTACGACTTTTAATTTTAAAATAATAAAACAATAATATGCTTTTATGATTCAAAATAATTCAAATATTATATATAATATACATCATAAATAAATTCGAATTTTTATTAAATTTCATAATTATGGTAGAATTATGTTTGTATTAACAAATTAATAGATTTGATTTGATATTAATTTCGTGTATTAAAAGAAAAGTAGAGTACTAAATCTGTAAAGAAATTTTGTCTTAAAACATTAAAAATACGACGGCTTAAATCTTAGTTTTAATGTAATGGAATTAACAATCAACATAATATATACTCGTACCACCCTACAACATCACACACGCAAAAAGTAAAATTGATATTTTTAAACGTCTTACCTGCACGTAGTTCTCTTTGGCGATGACATCGTCCTCAAGCATAAGATAGTAGGTACCTCTTGTTTGAGCGTAAGCCATCAAGTAAATGGTGTCCAAATTTTGCTTAGTACGCCATTTCACACGCTTCAACGAGTCACCAAGAGTAAGCGGTAAGTCGTCCAGATCCGGATAGTAAGTCGCAGACGGAGATATAACTTCAATCATGCCAGTTTCCACTTCTTTTTCAAATCTAGACCAAAAATTAACAAATACAATACATTCTATAGATATTAAACATGATCGTTCTTTGTGTTGTAGTACTTTTGACAGTTTAATTTCATAGGGTAAAATTTAATTGATTTATTTTAAAAGTGACAAGTATTTTAATAGTTCAAATAATTTACATGCACACACGCGAATTTATTGGCGTTTTATATACCTATGTACAAAGGATGAGTTTAATATATAAAATGAAATTGTATTGCAATCAATTGATAGGTAGGTATAACTATAATCAGAGAACTACCTACTAATACTAATTAAAACACAATTATAATAATTGGACTAAATTGCTAGTGGTGTTCAATGTGGCGCGTGGCAATCTAATACGTACTAAGTACAAATTAGTGTGTTGAATCTATCTATTGATTTAATTATCGACCTTACATTTAAACTCTGTTCTTTTAAACCGATGATTAGTTAAACTCTGATTTATCTCTTTAGGTCTTCATTGATTTGGTCAATTTATTATGTCCTAGCTTCCGCCCTCGGCTTCGTCCGCGCATAAGGCGGTGTAATTTGTAAATGAGTATTTTTTTCTGGGATAAAAGTAACTTATGCAATTCGATGTGCCTGCATGATTTAATTTCCAGGTATTACAAATTTTAAATTGAAGTTATAATTTGTCTTCTGATTGTTATGTACCTTGGTTATATATAACTTGTCCAAACCTTGTGTTTTCCTTGTTTTCCGAACGAGATTAATTTAAAAAATATAAATTATATATCTATATTGTATTTAAAACCAAAAATACGTTGGAGGTTTTACGTTGCCGTTCAATAAAACCAATGAGATTTTTGCAGTCGTATCTAAATTTCGGCTTTTGTATGTGGATTTGGTGGTAGACTCGAGTCGTGCAATTATCCTACATAACACTAAAAAAATATAAATAAATTTATACCATGCTATAACTATACTTATACTTGGTCGAAAAATTATGTAAGCATCACAAAAATGATTAACAGCCCGTTAATATCACATTTGACTCACGATGGTTTCATCTCAGATGAATTATAAAAAGAAAAGAAACAAGTGATAATTCAGTGAGTTTGATCCCAGTATCTTTGGTTAAGATTTTGAGTGTTCTAGCCACTGAGCCATTAGGGCTAAGGCATCATATGGTTTGTTTTATTGCTTTAAACTAAGTTTATTCGCTTATTACTTATGACTAACATCAGTTTAGCTTATGTTAAGGTATCTTCGCTAAGATTTCTTTTGTTTTTACGTCCCTTGCGCTTGTTTTTACACCGGCTCACTTACCATTGAAACCGGAGTACAGGTATACCGTTTTGATGCAATACTTAATTAGTAGAATATCCATTCAATAATTGAAATTGCGTAAAAGCGCTTTTATATTTAATATAACATTATATTATAATCTGAACGACCTGCGTTATAAAATAGCAAATCGATAGAATATTTATTAATAATGAAACTATGTGATATTACAAATTATTTATTTTCAATATTATAAGCATTCAAGCGGAAATTTAGCGAACAGGAAGCTATATAAATTGCATTAAAAAATTTCCGATGGACTTAGCGATGAACGGTAAAAATAAAATGAGATTTAAAAATCGTCTGCCGTATTAATTGATATTGAGCCGTGATGGGCCAGTAGTTAAAACGTTACATCTTAACCGATGGTTGAGGGTTCAAACCCAGGCAAGGACCACTGAATTTTCATGTGATTAATTTGTGTTTACAATTCATCTCGTTCTCGGCGGTGAAGGAAAACTTCGTGATGAAACCTGCATATGACTAATTTCAACGGAATTCTGCCACATGTGGTGTGCGTGTATGCTCCTAACCTTCTGCACAAAAAAGGGAGAGGAGGCCTTAGTCCAGCAGTGGGAAATCTACAAGGTGCTACTATTATTAATTGAGATTATTTCTAGTTCATTGATCATTTAATTTATTTGATTTGTTTGAGTTGATGGAAAAGCAACGTTTATGTAATTTTATGTTTACGTAAATTCAATGTCAATGTAAAAAAATATATAGAAAACTTTTAAAATATCTTCAGCTTTATTGTATTGTAACAATTATATTTTGTTGTAGTGTTTTCTTAACAATCTCTTTCAAATAAACATTTATATATAGTTTTGTTAAGTTCACTGTTATATCACTATTTCTCGAGAAGTGAAGCGAAGAAATAAATCTTGCTTACATATATCTATTAGAACTCTAACTTGTGAACTTAACAACCTCGTGTCTAAGTTTCAAAGGATGAATTATATAACACCTTCTATCAAAGTTTATAACTGCATCTAATATTTTTTCTATGTTTTAACGATTTTGTTTATACTGTGTGCCTGGATAACTTAGTGGCCTAAAATTTGTAAGAATTTGAGAAATAATGTTTATATTTCTATTGGTTCATTGATTTTTAATTTAGCTTTTTTTTCCTTTTAGACAAAATACGAATTGGAATTTTAGGCATGTCATGCTATATAAGTGATTTCAACACAGTAAATAGCCTTCTTAGATATACCAGTTTCCAACGTGTATGTGCTAGGAATATTCTTATCCATCTTTTACTAGAACGTTCTTTCATATATAAATACATGAAATGATATTGAAAACGTTTCTGAACATATTTATTCATATGAATTGAGAGTCAATTCTTTTGTCGTATCCTTGAAATTTGTACTTGAAATATATAGTCAACGCAAAATGCATTTTTATTGTTCCATTGTAAACGTATATTTTACACGAGTAATATTTGAGGGTTTTCTTTAAAGTGAATGTAATAGTTTCGCTTAGAAAATAATAAAGATTTTATTTAATGTCAACTCTTAGTAATTGATTTTGTAGAAGTCGATTGTTTGTTCTCAATATTATATAAAATTTCTGATTTAATAATAAATGTTTGTCGACAATCAACTGTTTTGTTTGAAGTTAGTCTGTAACGGCAGTACTTACTTTATTAAATACATATTATGACGATTGGATAAAATTATTGTATTATCTGGTCAGTTGTTGATGGCACCCGCATGAAGATTCCAGGCTTAGTACCTACTGTCAAAAAACAATAGATAGCGTGCTAGCCGTAAGTATTTTTTTTTTTTCATAAATGAGGCATTGCATCGTTTGCGGATATCAGCTAGTACTTACATATTTGAATAATCTTCGGTTTAAAATGAGTTGATATTTAAATAACAAAGATATACTTACTCAATCTCGATGTCCCTGGCGAGGGTTAAGACGTACTCTAAATCGGTTTCGCCGACTAAAACGACGATGAGCGTGTCATTTTTGTCCTTTTCTTGTAAGCCGCTGATCAAATGCTACAAATAAACGTATAAGAACACAATGCAACTGCTCTAGAACTTAAAAAATCCGATTAGAAAATCTAATGAAAGCTCTTTGTAAAAAACACTTTAAACGAGGTAAGCTCTGCAAGCAATAATCATTTCCCATACTCTTTGAATGCGGTTTACGTAATAATGTACTTGATTAACTCTGTAAGGAAATTCTAGTTGATTGTTGGTGGTTTATAATATTCCGGTTGTTAAACTGAATACAAAGGTACATTTAAATTGAATAATAATAAATGTACTACACGCAACAAAGACTTACAGCGGTTAGGTTAGGTTAGGTTTTACGCCGCTATATATTCATAGTACAAATACGCAACGTTATTAAAAATGTAATAAACACCAACATTAAATTTTTATATTTATAACTTCCGAATATGATCGCAAACATACGCTCAAAAAAATGTAGGTAGTTCCGGTATCCGTCACCCCGAACATCCAATCAAATGAAAACGAATGAATTTTGCAATAAACACAGAAACTTCTAAAATTAAAAAAAAATAAAAAGCAATATGAAACCAGAATTGCAATCTATATTCAACATTTCATCGAAGTATTCGATGACAATATTTTATAACCGAAAACTAATAAATATTTCTACTAGCCATCTGCTATCGGGTGCTATCTGGTGTTGAATACGTTGGTGTGCTACGTTATATTTACAATCGAAAAGTTATAATAATCTTCTATCAAATGTGAAATAAAAAAATTGTACGTATCAGTATATACATAAAAAAATAGTAAGTAAAACGACTTACCTCTAAGGTTATCATGAGATAACTCTGTTTATCTCTTTTCACAGTCGGTATTGCTATAACGATATCTGAACTGTGGCGATTTGATTTCAAGTGATAAGATGGCCGCAAAGTGCCAGGGTTGTTCGCGAGGTGGGGTAGCAACTTTAATATAAACGAATTTTGCATCGCTGGTACATTCTTCGTATGCACACCCGCGCTCGATTTCATACCTGTGTACAATATTATTGAAATTTGTAATAGGACGATTCGATTGTTAATTCGACGGATGCTACGATTGATTAGTAAATAGCTTTCAAAGGTATGTTTTCAATGCACAACACTCGCCACTTAATTTCGCAAATTCGCCTTTGTTCATTACAATTGTGTGGGCCAGTGTAGCATATTAGATGAATTGCCATATATTTATATTGCGATAAAAATTCACAAAGACATGCATGGATTTATGTTATTCAGTGATGTGATATTAAATACCTATTACTTATGCGTATTAACAATCAGATCTTTAAAATAGAATTCGCTGAACTAAAAGGAAAAATATTCCTGACATACTATAAAATGTTGCCCAGAATATTTTTGTATAATTTTATAACATAAGGAAATAATCTCATACTTTCGCTGAGCATCGAACATCAATTACGAATTAACACGATGATAATTACAAAACTTAAACAATTGAATTCGTTTGTAAAGGCACACAATGATTCGTTCAATACGTTCAAACAAAATAATTATCACATTTTGTCTTTAAAAATTCACTCTAGCAGAAAAAATAATAAGAAATAATAACGGGAGTAAAAATAATAATTCGTATTTCAAATATATATTTTTTGGCTGAAACTAAACTCACAGTCCATAAAATATATTCTTAATGTATTACTGAGAATTTTGTAAAATAAATTTTATAAAACGGAAATATACTAGGTAATGTAAATCTGCTAAAGCAAATTATCTGTATTTTTAAAGCGCAAAAGCATTTTTAATATCAATAACATATTTTGAAGTTCCTACATACCTATATATACAAACACAAAAGAAATCATAAATTCATACCAGTCATATTTTTCAAGATCATCACAATTTCGGCCGTGATTTGATCATGTCTTTCAGTTGGCTTTACTGCCGTATAGGTGCGGTTGTTTCTCGGGAAGACCTTGTTCTAGAAATAAGAAGAATGTTATTATATTTAATATTTGGTTAATAGTATTTTCAAATTTGTTACGTTTCTTCACCTGAATTTTGAGAATGTCTTCGCTCCGTGCTAAGTACAACGATTCAAGGAACTGGAGACGGGTCTGTAGTTTAACAATATTTTGTTCCATTTTTTCCTCCCTGGGATATTGGGCTGAAAAACAAATCTTATATATTACACCGTCACATGCCGAACTATAGATAAAATGTACCTCACGTCATCTTGCTACGACACGGTTATAAAATATTCTGTATGTATTAAGTATTAAGCTCTAAATCACGATTTGCCAAAATAAAATTTTAATTGTTTGTACTCATAAATATATGTTTTATCCATGTTAATTAAATTAATATGATCAATTGTATGTAATTAATTTTATTAACGTGAACTTGGGCCTATGAACCCTTAACTTTTTTAAGAAGACTGCTAGTGATCAAAAAAACAACATAAAATTTCTTAGAATGTACGAGACAACTCATGAAATTGAAACACTTAATAATTCTACTAAAATAATTATTACCCAAAAATTTATTAGGTCTCACACGTAAGACGAACAGGACATGCAATAGATATAACCAATTGCTGTCAAAGCAATGACTGCAATTGGGTGCGACCCGCAAGTCCTCCTTTCTAACAATAGGACCGACTACGTACATGTTGACTTCACGCTAAATAAATAAATTGCACTCAATGATTTACATCCGATCATATTATGACGTGCTAATTTGTGTGTGAAAGGTCATTTCAATAACTTTATGATGTTATTGCCATACAAGTTTAGTTGGTTTACAGATATCGGTCCAATCATGAAACAATATCGGTGTAACCATCGAATGCAGCTTGGATTCACTGTTAATTATTTCGAATTGAATTTATATGATGAAAACATCTGTCGGTTGTTCGCACTCGGAATATTTATAGTCCGGTAAAAGGTTGAAATTTATTCATATGTATTTATTAACCATCATGATCTGAATCATTGAATTTCAATGTTTGATTCATTTCATTTTCAAAGGTACCTTCGAACCGACAGAGTGAAAGAACGTTGACACTAATGCTTAATACGCATTATTTCTAATTTGAATAAAGATATATTTTGTATGACTCCTCAGTGGTAATAAAATAGTATGGTGTTTTATACCAATAAAAATTGAGTTTTTATACGAGTTAAAATTAGAGTGATTAGATATTTATTACATGTAGCAACCATAGATCCATTTAATTAAAAAAATCATATGGGTGTCATTTGTCCTTACATTATGATATTTATTTTAATGCAATTTTTATAAATTAAAATATTAAACAGTAAGAGACGAGAAAAACAAAAAGGTATATATTTTGTTAGTGTAAAAACTACGCACTCTTTTGTAGGCTCTTTTAATCAAAACAACACTACACAATTATGTCATCGAAAAACTTTAAGTATAAATTACGGACTCATTAATTAATGATAATTTACCGTTAAGCACAGCCACACATGCGTGAATGCAAAGCAAAGCAAAAAATATTCTTTTTTTATTAAGGAGTCTTGTTTAGTTCCACAGGTGTGTTATTAGCTTTAGACGATTTTGCGTCGTGGGAGCTTTCGCTTGATCTCATCCATATTTGATCCCTTAACCCCACACCTAAGTCTATAAATAAAAAACATGAATAATGCACAGCATGCAGTTAGTATTGTGCACAGCAAACGCTTCATTCTCTCTGAGGAATTGAAAATATGGACGTGCAATTAATTTTCAGTCAGTCAAATATAGTGCATGTATTTTCGGTTTTCGTTTAGTAAAATTTACGGCGAGCGTTAATTATCACTAAGCCTGATGGATTTTCACCAAATAAATCATACCTATACCGTACCTTTAATGTTATTAACGATTGGATAAATTTATTTATTACCTACCTAAGGTTAATCTCATGTATGTCTGGACCGATTTTGACGCTACTTTCACTGGAAGATAGCTGATATAATAAGGAGTTAATTTTATTTTATAATTATATACTTGTGGGATACAAGTGAAATGTTGACAGCCGACTCAAAACAAAACTTGTCAGGCTTAATTTTATTAGTTTTATTTCATAATATATCATTCTTTACCTGATATTATACGATTAAATTTATTAAAACTTAAATATATATATCCAATGTCGAAACGAATATACGAATACGAAACAAAACTAAAAAATATTTTATTACATTAAATTATTCTGTCATACAGTGCGCACACATAATACGAACATACATAAACACACATCTCACACTCTCACTCACACCTATGTAATTCTTATTAAATTATGTGAATTATTATGTATATATATTAATTTATATGAATATGAAAAAAACTCCATTAATTAAGATTGCGCCTAACATAGGCTTTGACTACTAATGAAAGAATTCTGACTCCCAAGATACGGGCTTGTCGCCTAATTTGAAGGTCAGCAACGAACAGAATCATTTTTGTATAATATTATAATTAGCTTAGTAAATTGTTAATTTCTTATCTTGTAACCCGTGGTTTATATTTAGTTTCATTACGTTTATACAACCTCGCAGTACATTTTATTAATACCATTTTTATAACAAGTTAAGAATTGTCTTCAAAACTCAGTGACATAAATATTGTAACTACGTGATACCTATGCACGTCTTTACTCGTATGACAGTAAAACTTCATATGAAAATTAAGTGATGTATTAGCTCGTGAACTGTAGCTACTAATTAGCACTCGTAATAAATAACTACACAGTACGATTGTAACTTCTATATTGAATATTTTATAATAGTTTTATATTCCACAGTCGTCATAGACATGTTTTTATAAAATGTTCCAGATAAGGCTTAACATTTTGCCAAGCTGATGAAGAATATAACCCGAGTTTTCAGTGATCCTGGTCCTTATCAGCCAAACAATTTGAGTTGTTTTGTATTATATAAATGGCCAACCTAATAGTTCATGTTAACTACTGCCCATAGACATTTTAAAATAAATACGTCACCAACCCTGCGAACTAAGATGTTAATTCCCTTGTCTTACCTTGCCCTGCCTGTCGCAATCAGCTTTCAAATTGAAACACATTAATAAAAACAGCTATTTAACGGTAGATTATATGATGAATCCGTGAGGTGGTCAATCTGCAGAAGTGCTTACGCAGAAGTGCTTGCTTGTAACTAAAATGCCTTACCCTTTACGGTGCTAGGTAGGAAATGTCTTGTCGGATGACGATATGGATAAAAATACTCTGACCTGAACATTTTTAAGCCATACGCATAGCATTCTACAGTCCCATCGACTATCAGGAGTCTGCGAATCCAAAAGACTTCTAGCAAAGAGAGCCGGAGATCTGGCTAAGATGATACAATGGGACAATACTTCCTAAGTAATGGTTAAAACAAATATAGACCAAGCAGTTTGACAAGTGCTTATTAACGGATATATCCGCAACTCAAAAGGCAAAAACAAACAGAAGAGCTAGAAATGTGTCGATAAAGCCAAATAATAAAAAAGCAACAAAGACGATAAAGTACTTGAACTTGTGATATATCCTACGGTTCTTAATCTGGTAAACCAGTCCTACTTTGCTCCATGTGATACTAAGAAAGCTGATGCTACCTCTATATTATGATGTTTCAAACCGTCAGAGGACGACAAGGGGTAGTATGTGATACCCTAAAGAGTGACAGATAGTTTAATCGAAAAAGGTGAAAGTGAAACAAAACCGATCGGCTTCCTACCGTGCATTTGCATGCCCTCATGCCCCGATTTTGAGTTCTCTTACATCGTTCGTTAAGCAAGAGAGTGAAACATGAATAAAAACTTTTAATTTTTAACGATAGTCTCATACTCTGACATAATCGACATTATAGATAAAATTTTGATAAAACATACTTTTCACGGTAAGCAGGTGGGTGAATATATTTTTGTAATTTTTGTGTGAAAAGTAGTTTGCCATTAATGTTACATTTACTGGGAGTTTTGTTGGTTGTTTTTAATTTATTTGCTAAAATATTAATAAGATTATTTAAAAGGATAATATTTCCACCTAGATAAAAAGTAATAAATTTTAATTTAAAAAAAATGTTTTATCTGTTTCATTTTTCAAATGTGTTTACAGTCGCCGATGACGTGTAACAATTAACATCATTTATATTTATCGAACAGTCTCTTGGGAGTTATAGCACATTGAATTTTCTCATTCGTGAAATTATTACACTTACAAATAGATAAATATATGAATAATTACACAGCAATTAATGATCGATATAATATGACATAGATATGTCAGGCAATCTCAAGTTTAATAAAAAGTGGACGTTCCTTGACGAAATCGACATTCAAGCTACATCATGATACAAATGGAAAATGTAATATTCTAGTGGCGAGCACATTGTTTAGTTATTGCAACAGTATTGAATGCTCTTCAGTATTCATTTCTTTTGTAGTTTACATAAGAAATAAAAACTAATTAAAATAGTATCCAATAATCCCTATTATATTTGTTCGTATTGAATATTTAGTATTGTAAAGACCAGAGATATGTTCTTTTCTGTAAAAAGAAGCTTCCCTGAAAATACTAGTTTTGAGTGAAATATAATTTTCCTGCTGTATAAAGATCGCTCTTCCGCTAAATATTAAGTTTTGCTAAGTCGCGGCTAATTCGTGTTTGGTGGTAACATTCACTTATTTTCAATCCTACAGCCACACACCAATATTTTCAATTATTGTGCCGATTTTAAGACAAGTTGAATAAAAGGCTAGTCTAGAACTAGTGTCCAAAGTCTTAATATCGGTCGAAGAGATTATATTTATATTTTTTATAGTTTATATTTCTTACACTAACTATCAAGAAACCCCTTCGATTATTAGCTTTCGTATTGTAAATACATATATTTGTGTGTGTATTTAATAGTCTTCCACTGACATAAACAAACATTTATTAATATATTTCTAATATAATAAAAATAAAATATCTCCAGTTTCGATTTTATTTAATATATGACTTATTGACCTCTCTGTGAGCTTCGGCAAAATTTAAATTAATGAGCGCTAGCAAGAGTTATTGAGAAAGTACGGATAATAAATCGAAATGTTATTAAGAATCAAACTATCATTGGTAACGGGACTGCATAACATATTATTTTTACTAAAAACCTTGCGAATTAATATTATTTTTATTTTTATTCTACCCCTCTTTATATTAGTGCAGTTTTAGAAGATGATTATTATTGGTATGTGGAGAGTAACTGCAAGATCCATCTAATTATAATCAGGCTGATAACCATAGAATTGTTTTCAATATGATGATGCGTATAAATAACATACAGATCGATAGTTTAACAAGAGAGATTTAGTTTTCACAAAGATTAGTGCTTGTTATGTTCTATTGTATTGACATACGGATAGACAGCAATTAAAGCCATTATTTCCATTAAAATTAAAAGTCTGTTTTATACAGACATTGAATCAACCTTTGATCGTATCTGTTGTAGGATTATTTTATCGAAACGAACATAATATTAGAGATGTCGGACAATATTTGTATTCCGCTTTACTACATTCGTAACTAGTTTGAGTGTAGAGCTTGTGGTCACACGATTACTTTGAACAGCATCTTTTTTTAATGCTATCCTAAAATAAGAGTCAATGCTAACGTCTAACAAATAAAGACACTGATCGAATTCAACTATAATATGGATGCCATTACTAAATTATCTTCAAAATACGTTCTGCTAAACAGACTGTCTAGGTACATCAAATCAGGATTTCAGTCAGACAGTCTGTCTGTCAGTATATTATAGATTTTAACTGGTGTCCTGGCACCAGTTTACACTATCATAAAATTAAGATCGTCCCAGCGTGAAATATAGATTTCACTTCTGATTTCGTTTTCAATGCCAAAATCAATCTCTTGCATCCATCCCACGTCGAGCTGTGAAACTGTTTGCTATTAAATATCATCGTGTTTTGGTAACATAATAACAATAGTGAGCCATCTCGCTCTGAAAAAATATTCCTGTATTATATTATATTATACCTAATTATATAACTCAATAATAACTAACTCAAAACGTAATCTTATTAGAATAAAGAGGTATAAGTTGTTGTATAAATCTTCCATGGATATACCTATATTGTAATGGAAATTTTCTGATAATTCTTTTTTTTACGATATTACCATATCGGCTGAACTAATAGTTGATCAATTATTATTCCTATCAAAAGTGCAGACAATATATATAGGATTATCGTAAAATTCGTTTCTTTTTAAAGTTAAATGGGATTTATCTCGATACTGCATTGAAAAATTACAAATTTTAATCTCTTTGTGTATATCTATTTTATCTTTATAGTACCTATAAAATATTTCTCCATTTCAAGTATCCAATTTAATTCCAGTTCCATTCCGTTCCAGTATCAAAATCAGTTCCATTATAGAAAAAATAAATAAAAACTAATATTATTAGTGATTGAATCTAATAATTCAGTATATATACGATTTAAAGAGTTTCACATTTAAATAATTAGAAGCTTATTTCTTGGAATTTGTCAGAACTAATAATAAGTTGGTGTGTTATCTGCTTATCTTGAGTGTAATGTTTTCAATAGTTATTAGGTAAATAAGTTTGTTTAATCCACGATATTTTTCAAATGTAGAACGGATTTGATTGTATTGAATATCGATAGAAACCTTACATCAACAAAAAATATATATTATTGGGTATAAATGAATTTATTCATGCTTTTAGGACAGACGTTTTTTATTAAATTAAAAAGGTGAAATTTATTTCTTTTTTAGTGCAAAGGTTGCGTAAAACATGACCAGTAATATTTTTTTTAATAAACAGGATTTACTTTGGCCATGATGTTGAAAAAAAGGAATGCGTAAGATCCATGATAGCATTTAATGGTTTATTAGAGAATCAGCAAATATTTCAGGTTGAAGTAAAAACTACAAATAAAATGTTATATTGCATAAGCTAAGATAAAAATCATTGTAAAGACATATTTTATTTCAAATAGACTCTTATAAGCAATTTTATATCGTCATGTCACTGGATAACATTGTAAAGCTGCCTCGGGTTCGTAATGAAGATTCTACAGGTAAGAAGCTCAGTAGCGACACTTTACTCAATTGAAATATTTACTTTATAGGATACCATTTTCAAGAAATTTCATCTTTATGTTCTCATATTGTATAGTAATCCTTGTTCCTAATAACGTTTATTATAAAACTAAACAGACTTATGTTACTAAGATTAGATTTAGGTGACGCACTGAAAATGCACAAATAAGTATATTTATTTACTTTACGAGGTAACTATTATTAAAGACTAATTGTTTATAAATTTGAACAATAAAAAATAAAAAAATCTGAAAATCTTTAATCAATCTGTATACAACATTAAATAAATTCTGACGAATCCATGAACAAAATACAAATATGCACAAATTAAAATATTCTAACGCCTTGATTATAAAATGTAAAATTTTGTCGAGATTTTTATGATAGTCTTTCGTTATTGACTACTAGCCCAGAGCTACTTGCCCTTGGTGGGTTAAGATGCTTCGTTGTCTAAATTCTTTGGGCAGATGAGCTTAGTAAAGGAAATTTCAAGACATAAACCTATTAACATCAATGTATAAACACTAAACGTGACCTTATACGAGGGGTGTACACAATAAAAATATCACAATAGTCAATAAACTATATGCTTGAGATCGCAAAGATCGCAGATGTATCATACTAACTTTAATTACGGATTCAGCCAGCATGAATACGAATAATTTGGATGTAACGTGGACGTGGTCATCAAAGTATACAGTGTAAACTAATGGAGAAATCGATGACACGACACCCCAGTTAGGCGAAAGGGTTATAATCCCGTCGTTCCATGCGTGGATGTATTGCAACAGCGAGCGTGCAAAATATGAAATATTTGCTTACTCGATTTACTTTACTTGCTGATACGATAAACAACATTAAAACTGAAATGAAAAAAACATTACGTAGATTTTTACATCGACGAATTTTGTAAGTGAATTCATTGTCATTAAGTAAATATGCAATGATGTATAAAAATAGAAATACCATAAACTCGTGTTAGTATAATTAGATACGAATAATAAAATCTTATTCTCCATACATTGTGTAAAAGTATTTTTAAAACATTAATAGCTAGGCAAATATTCAACTATATAACAAAATTTATTATTAAGCGTGTACAAATAATTAAGTATGTCCGCGTAGTACATAATTAATTACTTTTAATTAAGATCTTCATATATAAATAGATTTTAACGATAATAAGACTTTTTAGAGACCCTTCTGCTTTGATACTCATTGATTGTTTTGTTAACAAACTAAACATGGAATTAAACACAGCAATACTTTGTGTTAGGGTTATCTATCATATGCTTGCCGGCCATCACTTATGACCGACAAAATGTGCTGTGCAGACAATGAGTATAAAAGGAGGGCGTGATAGTGCGGAGTAAAAGCCCGCAAAAGTGTCGATGAGGCTGCAAAAGTGCGGGGTAGGAGGGTGCAAAAGACCCAAGTATTTATTAAATTATGAGTGAGCGCAGTTCTAACGGAGAGGCGCATAAACGCGACAATACATTAGCACAGATTTGCCGTGATGGGCGTGTAGTAGCACAAACGTGCAATAATTGGTGAATCGGACCTTGAATCACACTGTAGATTGAAGCCACTTCAATTCACTGTCCTAGAGGTAATCTGGCGATATTCAATTACAAGCTGGTTCTCAAGAACGCCTAGTCTGGATACTGTATGGAAAGGATTTGGAATACAATAATGTTTGATTCACGAATATCATATAGATAACAACGACCAATCATCCTTATGTTAGTAACAGGGTCCTTCTAGTTATGTACAATTGAGTCTATTATGTTACGCAGTAAATATATATTTTTTAAATTGAATTGAAATAATTAAAATGAAAATATACTTTATTCGAGTAGGCTTTAGGATTGTCGTTTTTCATAATTATATTAAATGTACAGCTAAACAACCAGAGGTCCGGAATGTCGCTCTTGGTAACAAGAAGAACCGGCGAGAAACTCAATAGTCACTCTTTTCCAAAATTTCAATAAAAAAATGAAATCAATCAAATACAATTTAATTGACATAATATTTTTCCCTCACCTTACTCAGCAACAGTTATTAATCTCGCACAAGCGACTTTTGAAATTATCATCTACCATACTCTTCAGCCACTATTCATTGCGAGATTATCTATTATTTACCGGACGTATTATTATTTTCGATTTTTCAAATGGTGAAAAAGCAAGAAAATGAAAAAGTAAATGACTTTGTTTTTGTATAAATAATATTTTATCTATTTTGATGAAAGCACTCCCTGTTTACGACAAATATGGAAAAAAATCACTTTGATCCATTACCTTGTTTTTTTATTAACATTTCAATAAAAAAAATTGTTATAGTATACCTAAGACCTATACCGATTTTCAGCTCAATGAGAATTCGAGTACAGTAAAAAATGAATTTTGACCGGACTATGTACTTTTAAATCTGTCCGGCTCCTCTAATTTATTTGATAGAATCTCTTTATTATATTAAAATTTCAGCTTTACTAAAGTTATATGATATTATATATATTTTAATGACTTCAATAGAATCTGGCACGGAATTAGCAACCGCCAAAACTGTGTCGCAAATTATTTTGCTGAAAGGACACAGAATAGTATGATAAAATTTAAGTTACACCATAAATGATTTTAAAATTCGTAATGTGTACATATACAAATGGGATGAGTATAGGTCTGAGCAGCCATGCTGGTTGCATCCCCATCAAGCTTCAATAGGAAGTGAAATATATACAAACCAGCTGACCTATAATTCTTCCTCGAAAACGTTGCTAGCTCTCGTATTACCATAAGTGTCAACGTTTTTAAAACGTTTTTTGGTAAAGCTTAAGAATATGTGGCATTTAATTGTTGTAATACTAACTTTGCGGGATAAACTTGGTGACATAGACTTATCCTTACTTCTCGTTTATTACAGTCTCGTGATTATTACTTATTCAATTGTAAAAATATTGCCATGCCACTCTACAAAGCAGGCGAAGAAACATTGCGTCTCGAGCTCTACGATTATAAATAGACCAAATAGCGCTTTTTGTAAAAAAAGATTCAATAATAATAATAAAAAACAGGTACAATATCTGTATATAAAACTTAGCCTTGAAAAGTAAAAATTACGAAAAATTTAAGAAAAAAAAGATCAGACAATCAGACGTCGAATGTAAATAATTCTGGCCATAAAATCAAAATTAGTATTTAAACTAAAAGTAGTTAATAAGAGACTCGTTAACTTCATTGATGTAAACAATTTGATTTCGGAAAGACAGTTTGGCTTCAGAAGCGGAAGATCGACAGAGGATGCTGTTAATTTGTTTACCTCTACTGTTGCAAGACAACTTGATAGTAATAAATTCAGTATAGGTATCTTCCTCGATTTGGCCAAGGCATTTGATACTGTATCATTTTCAATTCTTCTGCGAAAATTAGAAAAGCAATTTGGAATAAGGGTTAACCCCTTGGAATGGTTCAAAAGCTATCTTACTGATAGACGAAACAGTGTGTTAGAATTGCAAGTGATTTACAGCCCATTAGCTTTGGTATACCGCAAGGAAGCATTTTTGTCCCGACTTTATTCATAATGTATATGAATGACATACACTCTTGTACAAATGCAGAAGTAATTTGCTTCGCAGACGACACAGCTATTTTATATGAAGGTGGGTCGTGGGATGAAGCGTTACTGAATGCGGTTCAAGGAATGATGCAGATATTGTGTTGGCTTCAGTCAAATCCCCTGACATTAAAGTATAAAAAAACAAATTTTCTATGTTTTTTTAAAACATCTGCTTCGTCACCGCGTTTCGCACCCTTTATAAAATTACACAAGTGCAATTCTGTGGATACCTGCAGCTGTGAATCTATAAAACCCACTAATACTGTCAGGTATCTCGGCGTAATTGTTGACACCAACTTAAGCTTTAAAACACACATAAAATCCCTTTCAACTCGTATACGTAAAACAGCAAATATAATGCGCCTTCTTCGCGTCTCAGCAACGAGAGATATATTAAAGTCTGTTTACTTTGCTGCAAAATCTCCTTAAGCGACGAGTGTTCAAAATTGAGGTACCACGAATAAACACTCCCTTTGCGAGACGCTTCGGTACATTTAAAGAGTACTCCATATACAATAAAGTAACCAGTGTATGCAACAAAAACAAAAAATATTTGACTGGTTAAATTCCATGACATACGACGAGATTGAACATTTTTTGGCACCTTTAAACTAGCTTCTAAACTAGTATATTCAAGCTCCATTCTCAATAAATTGGCACTTATATATTATTCCATATAAGTTCTATCAATTATACTGATTATTGTTTATTTATTATTATGTTACTTATTGTTTTTGTTCTTTAGGTATTACACATTATTCAGTTTTTCATATATATTGCTTTATTTTATATAACGATATATTATTATATAATTCATTATGGGATCGTATATCGTCCGAGCTCTTGTTTAAACATACGAAATTATAACCGGTAGTTGGTACCCGCAAGACAGGCTTGCCTAGTGCGGGACCACTGGATGTTTTGTGACTATGTTATTTTTTCATGTCAATACATTTATTTTTATTTTATAATAAACAAATCGTTAATTACAGGTGACATACTAATCTTCTTTTAAAAATAGAATGTTAGTTTTATCAATGTTTTAATAATCCAACCTTACTTTTAATGATACCCTTTCTATGTGTATCTGTACCTAACTATTTATATAACCTAAATGATGGCTGGTAAAAACAGTGTAATTGAGAGCGCGAAGCCGAATACATACATATATTTATGTACGTTAAATTGAAAACAATATCGATAGTGACATTTGTGCCTGTTCGTATTAATATTCCACAAATAGAAGTATTAAATTATCTATTTTAAATAAACTTCCGTTTGTTTCAATAATTATTAATGTTGTTTATTTTAAATACAGGGTTCTGTGTTAGAGTTTCATGGATATGCACGTTAAATGATCGTCATATATAATTTTCTATCATAAGTTTGAACACAAATATTGTCTATGCCTGTATGTATTCGTAATAGTACGTCGAACTTTCCGATGAATATTACAATCATTATTTTTAATTACTTTACGACCAATTATGATATAGTTTAAAAAACTAAAAAACACGCTTTTAGCACGCACTAAAAATTACAAATGGAGCGTTATGTCCAAAAATAATATTTTTTTCGTATTTCTGACAGCAAACCCTTTCATTTGATACCCATATCATGCATTTCAGATAGCCTGTCCGCCATCTTGGACGTCCGCCATATTGGATTTAAGTCACGTGACTATTTTTTTCGTATTCCTGACAGCAAACCCTTTCATATGATATCCATATCATGGGGGTGGATTTCAACCAGCCAGTCCGCCATCTTGGGGAGGCCGCCATAATGGATTTGTAATAACGTTTCTTAGCTAGTCATGTATTGTCATCAGAACTCAGAGTGTGTGCAAAATTTCATCCTAATCGAAGACCGGGAATTGGGTCAAATTAAGATACCAAGATTTTCTTACATACATAGTTAGACTATTAGTACTACTAGACTATTTATAATCTGTTTAAATATTGGGTTGGATTGGGTCGTTCTCATATCCCAAATAAAACTTCACCTAAATAAATTGCCACGAATTTTTTTAAATCATAATTGAGGTGCTATAAATGTAATAGTAAGGCAAAATAAATTCTAAAGCTAAATAATGTAGATAATGTATTTACGATCATTATTGTAAATACGTTATCTACATTATTTTGCTTATGTTATATTACTTTTGATAATGACATTTCATTCACAGAATATATCAGAGACTGCTTGAAGAAGAAACAAAATTCCAGAAATATACTTAAAAAAGCTAAGCTTTTAGCCCAAATACTAAATAGGACCGACGTTTTATGAATTATTTAAAAAATACTTACACGCGCTGAGGCTATACAATATGAAGATTGTTGATAAAACGGAGATCAGAATTATGAGAAAGATGTTGTTCCGACGACGCGGCGGACCGCATCCTCTGAAATTCCGAAGCATCCTTAGCGGCATTTTAAACCTGAAACAAATACTTTACATAAAACATATGTTACAAATAACTGCAAACTGGCCGAAATAATAATACCGACCGATCGATATAAAATCTAATATCGATATAAATAATTTAATTCGTTCTACGATTCCAAGAGTTCTGCGATTCGAACATACCAAATACGATAACTGTGTATTTTTCCACGTCGAATACAGAATTGAAGTGTAATTTACAGTGAGCGACTTAGTTCCTCTGAATATAATGTAAATGTTTTTTTTTTTATGATATTCGTGGAAAGGCAAATGCGCCACATGTTGGTATTGGCACTGTAATGAAATCTAACCATTTCTCACAATGCGCCACTAGCCTTGGGAACTATGATTCAGTATCCCTTGTACCTGTATTACACTGTCTCACTCACCCTTAAACTTGTAAGATTGTTTTCCATAGAATATATGTAGTAGGTAGGTACTAAACATAGGGTGTTGTACAGAACCCTGCCAGCAAGTACAACTTGTAGGCTGTGGTGATAAAACTTTAAAAGAAGTAAAACGAAGAACACAATATTATATTTTAAATAAGCTGATTAAAAAGAACTATAAAGTTGTTATTATTTACAAGACTGCCTCGTTTACCAAGTGTATAGGGGCGCCGCTTCCTTCCGCTAAGTTATTGGGCATCGGTTCAAACGCCGGGTCAGTTCATTAAAATTTAATTGGATTTTTTTGTCGAGAAACTCTCAGTAACAATTTGGAAATAGGCATTACCCTCCCGTGCCTTGGAAAGCACGTAAAACCATCTTGCGACTAAACTCTTTCCAGTCGCGTCGGTTCTTCCGTCCGATGGGATAATAAGGATAAGAGCATATCACATGCCTTTGTGCACACATTACACGAAAATTTTGTCTTATGACAATGACTGCCGTGACCAAAATCTGTTAGGCTGATATTACCATAGCTAATAAGTTGTTATACCCCGTTGCGCATACATAATGACTTCAATATTATGGATAGGCAAGACATCAAAAAGCTCAAGCAATCTTGCGCGATGT
Organism: Vanessa tameamea; assembly: GCF_037043105.1. NCBI lineage: Eukaryota > Metazoa > Arthropoda > Insecta > Lepidoptera > Nymphalidae > Vanessa > Vanessa tameamea. Next base: position 8,601,436 of record NC_087341.1, on the reverse strand, counting down.
CTGTCATTGTAGTTTAAAATGACGTAGCATAAATAATACGAATGAAGTATTTGCTATATAGTAAGGTTAATATTTTCTTTGGAAGTGTATCAATTAGAAGTTTCTTAAACGTTCCGTTATTGTAATATAATAAGAAATAAAGGTTACAATAATATGAATCCTTCTGTCCAATCAATCAAGGTGCTACGTCGCTACGTTTTGACGCTAGCCGCTACAGCGCCACTCTCTTGATATTTAAAGGTACTAACTGCAAACAATATATCTACTTATAATCATAATCATCCGAACTTTATCTACAGGCAGATTGCATAGTCTATGTATCGAACGGAATGAAGTTATAATGTGAACTAAAAAATTATCTACTACGTAATTTGCTGACATAGACTAATAATAGGTCTTTGACAAAGCCTACATTAATCGGCTTCTACCAACTCTCACTAAGTCCCTAATGCAACTATAGACGAAAAAATTAAGAATTCGTCAATCTTCGTTTAAATATAATATCATAAAAAACTCGAGTTTTGAACCATATCTCTCCGAAAGACATGCTAACGAGCTTAAGTTTAGTTAAAAAAAAAAGAAAAGAAGTCTCTTACGATATAAACGAGGATTGTTCAACTTACAAAGGAAAGCATGATAAAACAACATCAATACCTATTTGAAAATATATAACTGAAAGACTAGATGCGTCAGAACAAAGGAAGCTTTCAATTTTATTGTTAGATGGAACCTCTTTCACGGATAAAGAAACACCCCGTATCCAATTACCAATTATACCCGATAGCTGTGGAAGTGCATTTTTTGAAATAATGAAATGTTCATGCAATTTATGCACTACCCTGATGGAGATTAAATTTCCGCCGAGCGCTGAGGTACAATAGCCATAACGTAATATGAATTTATGATATTCAGAGAAAAGTAACAAATACCTGAAGATATGGTACGTTCGCTCGCAAAAATGTATTTTAATTTTTTTTCTACATATTCTTTCAATTCAATTTCCAAAACATGGATAGTGGATACTATTGGTTCTTTTTAAGTAGTCATGTAAATAATTATGTTTATTTCGTCTCTCATCAATTAGAATCCCAAATACTCATGATCTTTAAACTATTGATTATTTGGTACTTCAGAGCATTATAAAATAAATTTTCGACCATATCACCAGTTTAAATAAGTATTACATTTTAAGCTGTGCATTGTTTATTAGCATTCAAGTCATACGTTTAATATATTTACATAAATTACATATATAATATTTTCATGGATAGAATGGTGTACCGCTTCCGCCTTTACCGTGACTGGGAAGCCGTTACTGTCGATAGTCGCACTACTTTTGGTATGGTTTCAAAATTAAAGACGTACTGGGAACCCGAGGGTCTGACATATTAATAATAATTCTTGTGCAATGATTGCAGGTAGTTTGGATCTTCATACATTGGTCTCGTCTCGTTTCACCGCACTGTAAAACCGCGCCATTGCTGAATACCGCAAATTACAATATTCGTGCGGCGTATGTAATGTATTTACGACCTCTCGTGGCAATTCAAATAGCACTACGTCTCACGGCATTGATTAATTGCAAGTGACTAGTACTAGTGTCTTAGATAGACGGTAGTCCTAATATGTGCACAGGATGCCACAAGTGCAAGCGGAACTGAGCTGAGGGAACGCCCTTGCGAGTGCGCACCGCGCGAGCAAAGGAGTAACTTGACGCTTTCAAAAGGAATGCCGACAAAGTAATACGCGGCACTGCACGTTCTAGTAGGTATTATCTAGTAGGTACTATATTCGAATTTTAACTTACCTAACTTCAGTAAAAAAAAATATATTTAATATTTTTTCTTATTTATTACATTGCTTTAAATGATATTAATTAAAAAAAAATATTTATTATATTATTTAAAAAATAAAAAATAATAAATAAATATTGGACAACATCACATACATTACTCTGATCCCAATGTAAGTAGCTAAAGAACTTGTGTTATGGAAAATCAGAAGTAACGACGGTACCACATACACCCAGACCCAAGAAAATACAGAAAATTAATGAAATTTTTGTACATCGACGCGGCCGGGAATCGAACCCGGGACCTCGGAGTAGCGTACCCGTGAAAACCGGTGTACACCCTACTCAACTACGGAGGTCATCATTTATATTATTAATTAATATTTAATAAATAATGAACTGTATTTATCGATAAGATCAAAAACATTGTATGAAAAAAATTAAAAAGCAAGTAATGGTGTCAGAGGCTTCTTCCTACCCATTTTTTTTTCGAGCCGCTTAAAATGTTCCCTCGGAATACATATTATAGGTAATGTACATCGAACAATTTTTTATTCCGGCATTTGTGGTCGGACGGGCAAATCTGCTACCTGATGGTAAGTGGTCACCATATCCCATAGACATTGGAGCCGTAAAAAAATTAACTATTCCATGAATGTAAATGCACCATCGTACTTGGAAACCGAGATGTTAATATGTGCCTTGAATTAAAAAAACAAAGACTTATTCATTCCTCAAATAGGACCACAACAATTCTAAGTATTGCTGTTTGGTGTTAAATTATACGATTAGTGAGTTATTTAACGTATTTTGAGCATAATCAAATCGCCGATACCTACGCCTGAACCGGAAATTCAAACGACAATTATACAAATATATACGTAATAAAATTGTTTTTTTTTGTTGGTCTTTTGTTTTTGTATTAAATTCCTGATTTTACAACGATATTTTGTTAAATTATATGAAAAAATGATGACTATCTTTTTTATAGATGTCTTGCCCATTTATCCGTAATAATGATGTCTTCGTGGCCGATTTCGTTCACAGCAGTCACGTCGAGGGAAACTAGCCAACTATGCAGGCCTTTTTCTAGAGCACGCAAACACAGGTGCACTCTCTATGGACTTACTCTCATAATCCAATGGGACGGTAAATCCGACACGTACGGAAAGAGCTCCGGCGTAGTACCAACGGCTTAACGAGCTTTCCCGTGACACGGGTTTACCCCCAACTTTCAGGTGGACAACAAGAATTTTCCGGCAAAAAATTTTTTTCTACAGTTTTATATCTAGCTGCTAGACTAACGGTAGTCATTTATATTTAAATATCCAGATTCGAGACTACCTAAATGTTAATTACCTCAATGCAAATTTACTTTTAAGCCGTGATGAGTAGTATGTTAACTGCCAGACAGTTATCTTTGCATACATATATGACAACAGATTGCTCATATTGCAGTTAAGGTCAATTTTGATTTTTCGACTGTCTCGTTGGTTGAGTGGCTAGATCGGAAGCTTCTGGGTTCGGGTCGGTAAAAAAGTTAGTGTGTTTTACTGTCGAAAAATTCTCAGTGACAATTCAGAAGTTGTGTACAATCCCGTGCCTCAGAAAGCACGCAAACCCGTTGGTACTGCGCCTGAGCTCATTCCGTTTTCCGTTTCCTGGCGGGTGATATTATGATTGACGTTAGCCGTCTGCCGTAAACTTTCAGTAGAACATAAGCATCTTTCGACGTATGTTATATTTCGAAGAGGTATCGTGAATCGTTACATCGACTATTTTAAATCTCTTAGAATCGGTGCAATCACAAAAGTTTTGATTTATATTTTTTCACTTTTTAAAATATGATAATCTCCTATTGAAAACTAATGATTTATTTTAGTCTTTCGTTTACCAAGTAATTGTATGCAAATACAATTATAAAAACATACTTTTTTCATAAGTGCCTTAAAAACCATTTTTTCTTTCTACTCAATATATTAATAATGTTCTGTAAGTCTAATTATCTTTCAATTCATTCATTTGTAAGCTAAAAGCTAACAGGAATTGTAATCAAGACTGTTATGGGTAATACAATTAGCGATATAAAGTGCACGACAAAGAGAAAACTATTTTAAAACTTTGCAAACGTAATGGCGTCAGACAAAGTAAGTAAAACTATTCCAAGTAAAATGGTTTTTTCGGTTATGTAAAGAAAAAAATCGCCCCATATTAAATTTATAACAAATCAAAAATTATTCCTTAGCTTATATTCATCCACACTAATTTGTAAGAAAAATTCAACGTAATAGTTTTGTTTCTGATTGAAGGTAATATGTTTAATTTCACGTTCATCCGTAAAGTAACTATAGGATATAAAATATAGTAAAATTTTTTGTAGTTTTAAATCTAATGATTAGGAAAGATATTTTTGCAGATGAAATAATTATGAATGACATTTCAGGCAAACTTATGAATACATAATTATTTATTTTGATATATTTCTTTAAGCTAACTTAAAGAGAAGACGAAAGTTTAATCACGCGATTATTCATATTTAATAATTTTTGATAATATCTTCAAAACATAATATTCGCTAAAAGAAAATAGAAATATTTTCCAAAAAAAGCAAATATTAAACTATAAATAAAAATATTTTTTCAGGCGAAAATAAACAAACAAAAAATAAAATAATTTTTAAACAAATTTACAAACCTTAATCAATGCCGTGTTCAGCACATGAACAATACATTTAAGATAAGAAGAAACAAGTTTTCGCGAGATATCAGCGTCTGATTCGTAGAACCGACGCCGGCAAACTGCACCCGGCAGGGTAGCATCCCCCTATATATATGATGCGTGACGTCAGTAATTTCAACTGGCGCATGCGTGAAGAGTAAATGCAGATTTACTGGGCAACTTGCACTGGACAAATTATTATTAGTTGCGGGATTAATTATATTAAATATGAGATAGATAAAATGATAAAAACATTTTAACAAAACTTGATTACTGATAACACACAACCGAATTGGTCAAACAGAACTTTATAGGTAAGGTAAGGTACCTTACTGGGAATGTGAATAATGAAATGAGTAAAACAACTTCACCGATGCAATTAGGATGTTCTGGAAACAAGCAATGGTATTTTATACGTTTTAAATAAACAAATCATTATCGATACGTTTTTTTTTTTAAATCGTATCATTTTCATCCGCGGACTTAACGAAACAAATAATTGAACCAGAAACGGTTGTTTTTCTCTGACCATGGCTCAATTAAAATAGTATTAAATGATTCTTTTTTGTAACGACCTTGTTGTGTGGTGTACTCGGCTTATAAACTTCAAGACATTTCATATCTTACGTCGACAGCCATGAGACTTAAGACGTTATGTTCCACGTAGCTGTAACTACGTACTAATACTTACTAGTACACCTTTTAAAATCAGAACACAGCTTTAAAAAACATTAATATTTATCGTTAGCATTACTGATAAAGTAGTTGTATCTAACGAGACGAACTCTTGTCAAAATTTATTGTCTATTGTTAAAGATCTACACATCTGAAGCGGTGTCAGCCAATATCCATACTGCGATAGGTACATATTTTTGTCGTCTGTGTCTCGATATAATGAGAGTTATTTTATCTATAATAATATTATAAAGACAGTAAATTTGTAGTCTTACGGAAAGTAAACCCCGGAGCCACAGGTGTTATTTGAAAAAAATATTCATTTGAAAAAAGTCTTTGAAGGATTCTTTATTCCAGATGGTCATAGGTCATGCATTAGGTAAATTCATGATAATATTCGTTGAGTCGTGCGTCTTATACGCTGCATAAATATCATCATCACACGATACTAATGTATGACAGATTCATTCTTATCGTTCGTTCGTATCTTCTAAGGATAACTCACAGTATTCATTTTTTTTTTAATGTTGGTAAATATTAATAATATATACCTATAAATAAATATGTTTATTACCTTAAGTATTTAATATAGAACATTTGTCATTTACACTATAGAAATTAAATCATTATCGTAAAATTAAAATTTAAAAATAATCGTCGTGGCGGTCAGCGATAGAATGGCGTGTCCACTTCACACCTCACTTTCATGAGCATTTCCTTTGCAATTTTTATTGCTGCCTATGACAATATAATATCTGCTGTTAGCATAAATAATGATTTAGGTGCTTACTTTCTTACTTTGGTCTGACTGTATAAATGTCACTTCAGATCACAATGTCAAACTGTCACAATGTCAAAATCCATTTGAATGTCACTTCAATTTGGTTAATATTTTTTTGTTTAACTCACTCATTATGTATATGTTACTGTAAAAGCTCGAACTACGGTAAATCTTAAGATTTTTCAGTAAAACCTAAGATTTTGGGATTCGAACTTTTACCAATAAAGTAATAAACGTTATAAGAAATATCTCTACTATTAATAGTTTCTTGATAAAATAACTTCTGATTTTCTTTATTAATAAATTGCATCGCCAGCACAGCCGTGGTGGATCGCTACTTATATCTAATTTTAATACTCTTTCAGACGGTAATTAATAACGTGGTTTAAAAGTTGAATAAATAATCATTTTTATATAAAACCTTAAATTAATGCGTACTAATAATATTCTTATTTATCCTGAAATGTTTCCGATATGGTCATTAATCTAATACGGAGCGCAAACTCTACATAATTTGATTGCCTTCTCGTCGATGCGACCGTGTAAAGGCAAAGTAAAGTGATTGGATTAGAACATTGTCATCCTTCCCAGCAGTCGCTTGCGAGTTCATCATAAAACATGATCCGGCGATCTACTCTGACTTCCGGAAAGTTGAATACAATTTCCCAATTTATGGAACCTGGTTTCGCTCAAATGGGCCTAATTAGATAATATATATTTTAATTTTTTTTAAATAACCATCAAATCATTAGTTTTATACGACTACTTCGATTTATACAGCGCACGTCATTTTTTTCCTGTTTAATCGATAAACCTCACCGATATATCATAATGACGTTTGCTAATTTGCGCAAAATATTTATGCAACACAACACAACACAAAGAATATTTTAATGCAGCCTATTATCTAATATACATCGTACAGCCTAAGCGGGCGGATCTAACAGAATGAAATTTTACACAGCAGTTACTTACGGAACGCAGGAAAAACTGAAAGTAGTATTTATCAAAAATCATCTCCGGGGAATTCAAATGTGGGATGAAAGTTTTACGGATATTCGTCATTTTTCATATTAGAAAAATTAAAATCGGTTTGTATGTTTATCTAACGTAATAATTTAATATTAAGGGAATGGGCAATGCAAATTACCGGAGACTCAAATAATTAAGAAAATTCGTTGGGTTTCCCCTGAGATATAGCATCGGGTACACGGCTAGTTATACATATGATGTTTATTTTATTATTAAAAAATATATGATATAGATATTTAAATTCTTGTATTTTTTTATATTATTAGTTCATCATCAACAGACTGAAATATAAACATTGTATATCTATCCGTCTTATATAAAATTTGTGCCTTGAGTACTTATGAAAGAAGGCTTAAGGATTTGAAAGAGTTTTTAATTTACAACTCGAACACGTTGTAAAAAATGTATGAATAAAAGTTTTTCTGGTTATCGTATTATGTCAAACGATGAAATAAATGAACATAAATTAGCGTAAGAACCATTTAGCAATAGAACAAAGGCAGCAGGTCGGACCTGACTGCGCTATACTGTCGTGACTAATATTAACATAATATATAGACATAAATTAAACTATCTCTGAGATTTGCTTTTACCAACATAGGATAATGTAGGTACGATAATACTATTTTATAAAATTGAATATCATGTTGCATAATTATTGTATCTAGTTAACTTATGTATTGTAAGTGCACATGTTAAAATGTACTGGCAAGTGGGCCACTAGGTGGCAAGTTAGGTAACTAAGGTACATAAATTTGCAAAGTAATAAATATTAATAATTAAATTGAAGCGCAAATAAAGATTCTTATTTTGAATAACTTATCCGCCCTCGTTCAAAAATAATATTTATTTTTATTTGATCAGGTCTCGTTTTTATATTACAGCTATTCACATAATTGAATATTGACTGTTTTTTAGCGTTATTTCTACATTCAAACTATTTATTATTTGAAGAGCGCCATTGTAATTGTTTTCTGAGTTAAGTGATTCTTAAATAATGTTAAGAAAATGTAAAATAACTTTGACCGGTTTTCAGGAAATGTAATGTGTAACAGGACAATAAGAGCACACGTTTATTTGGCGATAGAATTATTGATAAGTGGGTGGTACCATCAAAGCGCATCACAAAGGGCTACCGCCAAGTAAATTAGTTGCAAATTTATTGAAGTCATCCGTCTGTAACCTAGTACGTTGAAAGCAGCGACTAATGTATGTTGTCAAAAGCTCGACTGTATTGATAGGGCTATTGTTTCACGGCTTTGGTATAGTATGTGTTTTTCGTCGATTTAAATTTTGAAGTCAACCAAACATGAAATTAGGTAACATTTATCCGCTTTCATTTGTGTTCTAACAAAATTAATTTGATATATAAACAACCCGATTTCTGTTAAAATTGATTGTATAGACAATACATACAATTCAACATACAAATTTGCACTTTAAATATATTTATTAAAAGTTGTCATTCGTATGTCCATAACGCAACCCTGATTCTATTTTATTGATGCACTCTCAACCTCGCCTCTGTTTTGTAATAAAAGCCTTTATCGGATGATGCGCGTTCACTATTCAATTTTCTGATTAAATATTATGTATTGAATACAAAAGGTTCGCATTTTGTTTGATAGTTTAATTTTTTTTTTACTATCAATATTAATATGGCTTCTTTTTTATATAAAGAAGTTTTGCGTTTTAAACGTTACTCGTCAAAACGTTTTTCAAAACAAGCATTCAATTTCCGCGAAATTAAAAGAATCCTAACATTTAAGAAGTTTCGTTTCAAAATTACTCTTATAATTTACAATGGTTACGCAAGTTATTTTTATTGTTTTTGTACCTACCACATGATGTAAAGTAAAGGATTGCCAATACATTTTCAATAGAAATATAATTATACGGTTCTAGTTTTAACAGGATATATCACCTGTCCGTTAACGACGAGATGCAAGTACCTAAAGCTGAGCGTGGAGGCAGGTGACGCGTCAGCGGGCGCGTACCCCACCCCACACATGCGCTTACATCAGCCCTAGATATAGGAAAAGGGGGGCAGCCCGGGCGAAACCTGGACGACCTGGGTATTATTTATGTAAACGCCAATATATTTTTTAAAAAACTTGTTATGCAAAAGCATAAGTCCCAACTACCAATGATAAAATGACAATATGGTGACTTAAATGTTTTTATTGTCTTGGTTACACAAAATCTCAGCCAGTACAGCACTTAATGTGAGTCTATAAAACCAATAATCTGATATGATCAACTTTTACGTCAATTTTCTTGCCCGGGTGACAGGGTGGTATTAAATATATTATATGGTTAACGCTTTGTTTTTGTTAAATTGTTATACGAAATCACATGACAAACTTGTCGACAAATTGTAATAAAAATTAGTTTATGTTTTCGAATATAAATGTTTTGATGCATGTTCAAATTAATGTACAAATTAAAGCAATGTTGAATTGAAAGGAAATTTAATATGATTGAACTCCGTAAATGCGCAATGTTAATAATATATGTAAATGTATTTATTTGTACAAATAATAAATACATTTGCAACGAGAACATCAAACATTTATTAATTTAATACATTTACAGTAACTCAGATCAAATAAAAATATACTTTATTCAAGTCTAATATATCGTGTATTTCAATACTTGCTAACTTTGCTTGATACTGTAGTTCGGCGGGTGTTTAATTTTAATTGGTGGTAGGGGTTTGTGCAAGCCCGTCTGGGTAGGTACCACCCACTCATCATATATTTTACCAACAAACAGCGCTACTCAGTATTATTGTGTTCCGATTTTTAGGGTGAGTGAGCCAGTGTAACTACAGGTACAAGGGACATAACATCTTAGTTCTCAAGGTTGGTGGCACATTGGCGGTGTAAGAAATGGTTAATAATTCTTACGGCGCTATTGTCTATGGGCGATGAACACTTACCCTCAGGTGGCCCGAAAGAAGAAGACGCAATATTCTTTGGAAATCACACCCAAAACAAAAGGTATTTACCGTTTGTATCGTTTTGCCATTAGTAAATAATATAAATTATAAATACTCAGTGTTGATATATAGGAACTTAGTTGTTGGTTCATCTTGCTTTTGCGCTGCAACAGAGAAACGATTTTTTATTTTACAGAAGTTATTTATCGTATAAAGTAATAAGACCTTAAGGCAGTCCCTCAGCGGCATCACTCGCCTGTAATGAACAATCTAAGATTCGATTTTGAGCATTGAGTATAAAGAGCACATTCTAAGTTGTTTTTACATAGTACTGTTCAATTCTTCTTGCTCACCAATGTAATGTTACAACTTGTATCATTACATATTACATTACATTAGGTTGCACACTCTAATGGTCAGTAACAGTAATTCTCGTTCACTTATGTAATGCTCGAGTCTTGAACTGTTTCAGCGCGAGTGCTCCTGTCGAGGACCGCCCTTGCGGATAGTTTAAATAAGCAGTTAATTTTGCTAGAAACTATTAAAGGTAAATAAAGTTATAAGTTTATCAATTACAAAATAAGAATCCATAATTTTAATACTAAGATGCGTGAATTTCGACTATATGCGATAATAGTTTACCTAAACTTAAAAAATAGCTGCCTGTTAACGTCCCGCTACTAGGTCAAGACCGTCTAATACGGGACGGATTATACACGCAAATTAAGTATATGAAAATTCTGTTAAAATGCATATTCAAACCCGCAATAAAACAGAATTATTACTTTTCTTTCTGAATAGTATATTTACTCTTCCTAACAACTGGGCCATCTCGGTTTTAGTCTATTTAAAATTTTACTAAATATTTTATAAGCTTTCCTGCTCTCTCTACTAGAAATATTTCTCTGTATTTTTCAAAAGGCAATGTTTTAAGCTATAGTGTTTTAAGAATTTACTAATATTACTTGGAACAAGGACATATTTCCTCCAATCAAGCAAGAAGCTTGTATCAAGACTAAGTACCCCAAAGTTCAGCAAGGAAATTGTGTAATATATAAATCGTGACCTATTTCACGTTTGAATTTATATTAATAAATAAAATTAAAAAAACAGCAATTTATTATTTTTTTTATATTTCATATAGTTCTTTGTCTTTGAAGGATAGACATTTAAAAAAATATATATTATCTTAAATCATTGTCAATTAAATTTTAAAAGGTTTATGTGTTCTACGCGTTCACGTGTCGCTCTATGACATTAATCGCGTGTAATTTTTCTGAGTTAGTGTCTTGAGCAGTTTCCATTTTCTGCGAAATTGCTAATAAATATTTACATACAACTTTAAAAATACAGTTGCAATCCACATACGTAATACAATTCGAATATTTATATTACGTACATAAATTGCAAATGTATTTTTAAAATTGTACTTCTTTTCGCGCGATATGCAAAAAAAGTGATTTTTTATGATCCTATATTTTATGACGCTAAACCGCTAATTAACTATCAAGTCGCTCGAAATAAACCACTTCACACCGTATCTGATTTTATAATATTTATTTTTAAACACATTATAATTTAAAATGTTTCAATAATTATTTATTTATATTTGCATGCAACAATATTTTATAATTCCGTAGAAGTAGAACTTCTCACGAGCGAAGTACACACACGTTTTTTTAGTTAAATAGGTAGGCTGAATAGCAAATGTGACTTTTGATGTTAGGTGGTAACCACCAGTGGAAATACATTGGCACTGTAAAATATTAAGTACCTTACATCCCAAATGCGTCACCAACCATATGAACTATGGGCAATAATGCGTTCTGTTTATAGCCCGTAGTTAAACTTTTTTTTTTTCTCGCTGGAAAAACGCGTTACGCGCTTCCCCCACGTGGCCCGTAGTTAAACTAGCTAACCCTTTAAAACTATATTATCATATATTATTTATTATGGACTATTTATATATTATTTTAAATTGAAAAAAAAAATGTCAGTGTGGGCCACGTCTTCCAAGAAGACGACAAGGTCGAAGTCCAGCGAAGATCTGCTGATGTTCAGTAAAAATATAAAATAACGCCACAATTTATAAAAATAAAATGTAAAAAAAGGCACGGGCAACTGTGAGCCCGTGGATGTTGTAAAGTAAATAAAAAAAAAAACCCTTTAAAACTGAATCCTACGATACTAAGAATTACTGTTAGGTGGTAGAATATGAGAGTAGTGCGGCGCGCTACCCAGGCGCGCTTGATAAAATACCTACCACCAAGTAAACTTTAATTCATCAAAAAACGATTGTCACGAACACACAATAAAAAAAACGTGAACAGTATCAAAGTTATTCTACACAGCTTTGTTTAAATATGTTATACATTTTCACAGACAAGACTATAATAAATGCTGATATTTCACTCGTAAAACATTGAAATGTTCCCTTGCCCACATCTAAATAAGAGTTCTCAGCTAATCATAATCTTTAATTATAGGTACATTTACTTTGTAACATAACTTGATAAATAAGCTTTTTCTGTAACATTTGGTTTTCGCGCAATTAAATTTATTAGAATTTTTATCACCTTAATTATATTTGGTTCACATTTAATGACATTACACATTTAATTAATGTTATATGTTTCTTCAACAAACGGACTATATAACACAAAGTGAGGTATTCAAGTCAGTCTGGTAGTTTATGAGATTAGCACGTTCAACCGAACTATCCAGCTATATGACATAATCCAGTTGAGCTGTGCGGTTTCACATACGTTAAGACTACATACTTATTATAATTGTTTCGCGCACATGATGAGTACATTATAAAGGGCATATCATTAACTTAATATTAGTACGCTTTTCGTGATTGTTTGAGGTTTATGATTACTGCTCTGGTCCTGTCGGTGTGAGCGCAAAGTTATATACTCTATGACCTAAAAAACTACAACAATTTATTATTTTAACAAGTCTGAATTGCAGTTGCGGATTAATATCTACTTTTATAAATACATATATAAAAACTTCAAGCTTTGTGATAAATAACTATTATTTAAGCATAAATTCTATATAATTTGGTGTTGAAATGTATTTCCGTGTAATCCACAAATTGTAAACAATTTCAAAATGAAAACAAATACACCAAAATTATCCTCTGCCATTCAGTATACTGTACTGTAAATAACAAGGTTAGTGAGTGGCCGAAAACATTCGCCAGATTATATGTTGCATCTATGAGGTTACAAAATCACCCCAAACTTCAGCCTTGTAGTGCAGCAAAGATAAAAATGCATATATAATTTTTGGTGGACATTTCTTCTCTGAATTCACTGATTAACAATTAGGTTAGTATTCATAATTATTGTTTTTGATCAGTCCTGCGTTGGAACTCAAGCTTGAATCCAAGCACTTTTATCCAAAAAGTATTATTCTAATTACTTATGGGATTAATTAATTGTGTTCTAATATAATTTTGTAGTTTGTTATATCTTCGGTATCTTACAAAAACATTATCTGTATAACAACGTAACATTGTACTAATTAACTGTCTTAAACCACGAGGTACTACTAGTATAATAAAAAAATCTGCCCGATCAGCCTCAGCTCAATGGTTTTCAAACCTATCGCCTAAAGATAAAAAATTACAAATTATATCCTGATTTTGTCAATATTATCAATAATATCAGTAAATCCTTGAAATAAAAAATTGCTTAAAATATTTTTTTAAATGAAACATTTATAAAAATTTGAATTACAGCTTTAATTATTATTATGCAACTTAAAGGATGAAATAATAATACATACTACGAATCTCTTTTAAGATTCCGTCAGACTACATTTCTAAGGTATGAACTTGTGAAAACATTCTTCAAAGCGAATCGTAGTTTTGCAGAATTTCACCAGTTTTATTCAGAGAAGTGACACTAATTCTCTATAAACTTGATATTTGCGACGAAAAATTTAATTTTAAGGAGATTGCTTTATTAAATAAGTATAAAATTTCACGATCTTATTTATTTTAAAATAAAATTACTCATCACCGAACTAAGTTCTATAATATTGGATCACGCTTCGCTTATTTCAATGCTATAAGCATTTCATAAATTTTAATGTTCAAGACTACTACTAGTACTACTATTAGCTTCGATGGATGGTTACTTTTTTAAAAGAACGATGGAGTATGAATAAATTCGACCTTTATGTTTTACTCCAAATAATGAAACGGCATTAAAACACAAGCAAAAGTGCAACGCTACCTAAATATATAACATTTATTCGAACTGGAATTGGATTTCATTTTTAACGATAATTACATAGAGGCGGAGGCAACCGAGATGTTAATAATGTGTCAAAGTGAATGAAATAAAATAATTTAATATGTTTTCAGCCGATATGATATAATAAAACAGCTCGGAGTTAGTCGTACGTTGAAAAGAGTTGACTATTAACTTCATCAACCTTATAGATTTTGTAACTAGTTTTTTTAATATTCTTCGGGGTAGGCAAATAGCACTACTCCACCTGTTGGTAAGTGGGAGTGGACTCCAAACACGACCACGATAGCCAGTACAGTCAGAACGAATGAACTGCACTAGCTGCCCTCGCTATGCCGATCCGCAAGATGCCTCTTCAAGATTTGTTTAAAGGAACCCAGTTTATATGAGAACACGTGTGCTGGTAGAAAATTGTATGTTTTGGCGGTGCGAAAAAAAAAAGAGCTGCCAAATTTCTTCGTGCGCGATAAAATTGACGTCACAGTTAGACGATGACATCGAGAACCAGCACGCGTAGTTTTGTCAAGGTAAGGGAAAACAGGAATTACAGTATATAATTTCTCAGTTACCCAATGTGATAAATGGCTTCATGATACATAAACATACAAACACACCTAAGTTTGTGGCTGTTCATACAGATTCTAAGTTAAGGCTGACTGTTCTCTACATATTAATAACCGTATATAGTTTTAGCGATTTTGGTTACTTTCAAATTTCAATTGTCATTTACGATTTTCATTAAATGCATGAGAAAATTAAACCTATTATAGAAAATATTTATATGTAACCAATTACTTTCCTTTAAATATATTACGTGAGTAAGGTAAGATATTCTTACCCAAGATCGAAGGACGAGAGCTGTTATAGCGATAAGGCCGCCTGTTGCACCTTATGCAGCTTTGGAAATTAACGTATGTGTGTATATAAAAAAAAAATAAAAAAAACATTCGGCATGAATAAAGTACTAATAAATAAACATTACAATTAATATTTTTATATAATCAAGTCAATTAATATGCTAATAAATATTACTCAAACTTAGTTAACAGTTTTTTTTCTATGAATTCAAATTAATTTTTGCTTAACTTTCGAATTACGTAACTTTAATTATACTTAATTAACTATAAAGGTAAATTTCTTTAAATAATTAATAAAGGCAGCCTTTGGTACGAAAAAGTAAAAAATAATTACGATATTTACTATTTAATGTATAGCGTTATGAATTTAAGTGATCTCGGCTATCGAGGGAAGTGATTTATAGACTTTGGTTTAATGGAACGAATAGGAGAAAATGTTAGAATAGAACATCAAGTATCTAAAACGAAGTCGAACTGCTCATATGTAATAAAAAGGGATGTTCAGTCAATTTTAGAACAGATCTTTTTAAAATATTGTTCGCATCAATAGTTTAAATTCAACAAAAGTCTCGGCACGTATATCTTATATTAGTTATTATTTTGATTAAAGTTGTAATTATATTAAGAAATATTAAAAAAGAAATCTTTTATCGATCACACTAACATAAGTATTAATTTTTTATATAATACTAGTTTTCGCCCGCGGCTTCGCTAGCGTTGTAGAGGTTGGTCTTCAGGTGGGACGAAAGAGCAACAGACAGACAGAGTTACTTTCGCGTTCATAATATTACTTGTCTATTAAAAAACTCGTCCTATATACCATTACTCTATTATTTTTATAAATCTACGATTAAATATTTCGAAAGCGAATTGGATTATTTTTAAGTTTTACTTCCGCCCAAGGAAATGTTTTATTCCATTATGAAACGAACGCGGATTTACAGTTGTGAATTTTCCACACGGAACTAAAATAAGATTGAAATATGTTCATTCATTTTATATTCGCTTCAACGTACAATAAAATCTTATATGTACTTATATTTAGTATATAAGTGTCTCGAGCACATATCTATCTTTATATTTATATACTAGCTGTGCCCGCGACTTCGTGCGCGTTTGAATTTAACAAAAAAGTATTATTGTAGCCTAAGTTATTCCTTATTACAGCAGCTTTATACCAGTGAATGTCCAATCAATCGGTCCAGTGGTTCCGGAGATTAGCCGGAACAAACAGACAGACATATAAAAATTGAAAAAAAATGTTATATTGGTATATGTAGGTACCGTGTATACATACATATGTATTTAGTAAAAAGCAGTTATTTTAATAAATTAATAAAATAGACTCCAATTTTATTATATGTATATATAGAAGATGTGCCGCAGACACTATATATTCTTCTGTACGTGTGTATGTCGTTGAATTCCTTCTAAACTGCTGGACCGATTTAAATCATTCATTTGTGTGTGTTGGAGTTGATAGTCTTGATTAACCCGATAGGTGTTACTGCAATCTTATTTCACCGACTTCGTACAGTCGGGACACGAATAAATAAAAAGTATCAACTTTCACTCCTTAGCCATAACATACACACTTAAATACGCTGTTATTTTTGTTTTGGATTATTCCCTTTCTTATCTCGGAGACCACGTTAGTATAAAAGTCACAAAAATGAAATAGAAAAATCCTAAGATGAATAATATTATTGCCTCTAGTGGTAACAGGAAGCTTGGTTCACATTTCTCTTGGTAAATCGCAATACAACACGGAAAATCTCCTTGAATTCTTGCAGTCATTCCACCCAGTCATCCGTGAGGTAATTATTTGTAATTTTGTTCTCTTCTTACGCATTTTTCAAGTATCTTTCCATTGGAAAACAATTATTATGATTATGTTTAAAATAAATAAATAAAAAATAATGGTAATAATTATCGTCAATGAAGTCATAAACGTAGTTCTTATTTCATTAATAGTTAAGTCAAATTGTTAATGAATAAGAACTAACATATCTAAACTCGGTACTCTGTGCAAAATCAAGGTTTTTTATGATACGAAATTCAGGCTGTCAAAACGTGCCAGTCGGCGCCGTTATTTAGCAATAAGTCAGTTATCTAAAATAAATGAAGCGTTGATTAATTATCAGAATACCAGAAGCAATCACGGATATGATTACCATAAAACTATGTACATATATGTCAGTAAATCGAAACGGACTATTACTTGGCTTCGTAATAAAATGTGTTTTCAAAGAACATAATAATTGTGAATATATGTATATGTTACTGTAAAAGCTCGAACTAAGGTAAATCTTAAGATTTTTCCAGTATAACCTAAGATTTACCGATTATGAATGGTAATGAATGGTAAATGTCCATAAAACTTTGGGATTCGAACTTTTACCATCATTCGCTTGGTAAATCTTAGGATTTACATGTTAGGTTAGGTTAGGGTGGAATGGAGTACATGTCAGTCACCTCCTCGTGGTGTACCCTGGGCAACGGGGCCGGCTTGAGCTTGCTCGTCGGCCACGGGTAAGACTGGCGGATGGAGATGCCGCGGGCCGCTCCTGGCACGTTCCTGATCGGCGTCAGGGCGGACCATGTGAGTGGCCTCGTTGGCTAGGAGGGAGTGCGAGGGCTCGCTACTCGAGCCTCCCAGCTGTTTTACACCGGCGGTAAGCGGCGGAGCCTACCATCTTATCCGCCGCAGGGCGTCAGCTTCGTTAACGCCCAGCCTCCAGTGGCGGACTTGGGGGAGTTCGCCACATTCCCACGTGGAGGATGAGGGGGAAGGCGCGCACTAGATGCGCTATCCATGAATATTCAGCCGCTCTACGGCGGCTGCCGCTGGTGGGTTTGCGGTTGCATGCCCGTGGCGATCCCGTGGCCTCACCACTCGGCGGCATGGTGGAAACCCGAGGATAATTATAGTGGGTAGAACAGGGCATTAGCGTACCCTGGCATGTCCCGGTCCCGGTCCCCCGACCGGGCGGCATGCGTAAATGCATTTCCTCCTCGTTAAACAAAAAAAAAGGTTAGGTTGGAATGGTAAAAGTCCGAAAAAGTCGTCTCTTTATAATAAATACCTACATTTACCAAATCATGTCGGTAAATCTTAGGTTTTACTGGAAGATCTTAAGATTTACCATAGTTCAAACTTTTACAATAACATATATAATGTGATTAAGACGTTTAAAATTTCTACATAATATATTTTCCAAAGACGTATAATTTTGCCCAAGGAATCTTTATTCTCATACGAATTGCATTATTTTACTGAGAACACAAAATTTATAACAGTTTGATTGAGCACACAAGAGTATCAACAATAGTGTATTAAAAATATATTTATGGATGTAAAACAAGAAAGAAAATGTGGGTAGTGTTAAAATAAATTTAGGAGACGCTAGCCGACAGCCGCCATAGTTCGCGACACAGATGTAGAAAGTGTGAATCATTACCTTTTTCATCATCAAACCCCTTCCAGATGCGGCATTGAATGTTCTGAGTAACGTGTAGAATTAAATAAATAGTCCTTACATATAATATTTTACCTCATCTTAGGTGTAACAATTATTAACATGGTTTTTTTTATTACTATAAGTATTTAAAACGGAATATTTAGGAGACTGAGACTGAGTCTCGTGAACTTCGTGAATTCTTAGATAATGTCGAAATATCGAGCTCCATCAAATAAAAATAAAAAACATGGTAAACATCCCGTTTTAAATACTTATAGTAATTATTATATTTATTTTTATTACACTTTATATAATCTTTTATCCCTTTTGTTTCGTATAAATAGATCACAGATTCATATTTCACGGTTATATTATCAAAATATTCAATAATTAATCATAATGGACTATAAATTAATTAATAACTGGAAGTGTTTGCACCACCCACTCACTATATATTCTACGTTTTAACAGAAATATTTTATATTGTGGTGTTTCGATTTGACGGGTGACACGACATCTTAATTGCCAGAAATTGACTATAGAAGATATGATTAAAATTTCTTACAGTCCTAGTGTCAATCCTGAAATTCAGATTGTTATGCTGGACAATAAAATGGAGGCACAAATAAACATCATAAAAATTATATATAACATGATCTAACATCCTAGTTCCAGCTTCGATATGCTTTGGTGACCATTTACCGAAAACGGTACTACATAAAACCTGTCTCGAAATAAAAACAAAAAGGAACATGAAAATTATGTTAGCTAAAGTAACAGCCTGTTAATCTCCCACAGCTGGGCTAAAGCTTCCTCAGCCTTTGATGAGAAGGTTTATAGCTTTGTTCACCATGCTGCAGGTTGGTTGGTTCATTACACACGTGGTAGTATTACAATAAAATTAGCAAAACAAAAATTATAAACACAAGTTAAGCAAATTAAAATTCAATGGTTCATGCTTGACTTTGAACCCGCATTCGGTTAATAATCATGTGTTCGAACTAGATAGTCACTTGCATATTTTAAAAATAAATTAATACATAAAAATATCAGTATATTTCATAACTGTGTACGAACGTAGTACATAAATATTAGACAAAGATTTAACAAAAAAACTGTATACTTGTACTAGCCTGCGTGCAATAATTATGATCCCATCATTTTAAGAGAAAAACTTGATTCAAAAGATCGGTATCAAAGCTGCGACCTAATTTTCGATAGAAAAAATGTGGTTGTATAATATCACTGTTTCTGTCGTATTGTGACCAGTCTTAAATATAATATAGAAAAAATAGACAATAATAGCAAGAATCGAATGCGATGTATGTATTTTACAGTAGAAAT
This sequence comes from Vanessa tameamea, assembly GCF_037043105.1. Taxonomy (NCBI): domain Eukaryota; kingdom Metazoa; phylum Arthropoda; class Insecta; order Lepidoptera; family Nymphalidae; genus Vanessa; species Vanessa tameamea. The sequence goes on along the minus strand of NC_087341.1, from coordinate 8,581,570 downwards.
TGATGTAAATTTGTACCGTGAGAATTCAGGACAAACTTTAGTTCATACGTAAGTAATCTATGTATATACAGTTTCAAATAAACTAGAAGCAACAAGCTGAATATTGAGAATACTTTGAAAACTTCTCATAACTTTGCAATGAAATTTAACTTTCATGATTTTGCTAATATCGTAGATAACATTATACATACGAGAGTAAAGTATATTATGATTGCACGTGTTATTTCCTCACACGATCGTTATAAATCTTTGCAAACAAGTTGTCAGGGGTGCAGAAAGAAAATAGGATACCTAGCGCCTGCCGCCCCCTTCTCCTTCTACTTTATTTATGAAATTTTAGTTTAACAATATCATAATATATCAACCGTTACTTAAAGCTTTTTAACGTTACTTAAAGCTTTTAAATCAGCTACGACAAATATTATTATAGATTTATTCACTCACAAAGGCGAAACGTTGAATTGTTATTACTATCGGCTTGGAGTGAGTAGCGCTCGAGCTTACAAGATGTCCTAGTGTGCGTGAGACGTTTTAGAGTAACGACATCAAATACAAATGATATATTATTAGTTAAGTTTATTTTATTAAAAAATAATTACTTTACATGGCGGGCCGCACCTTCGTGTATAGACCCATAAGAAATATGTATTTGGTTTCACTTAGATTGAGCCGTGTTACATACATTTTATTATTTGAAATCAATATTTTATAATTTTACAAATTTGACAACTCTCGTAGCATCAATCTATATTTAAATGAATGACGTAATAAATTTCTTATGTAGAGATATTTATAAAATATATTTTGAATGAAATAAAATGATATCAATTTCCAACTATTAATTCAATTTAATCTTCTTATTTTATTATTTCCCGGCCTCGTCCGTATGTGATAGAGTTATGAGGTTTGGTGCATAGGAAAATAAACGGGCCCTCACCTCCTCTTTCCATCCCCTCTTTAACTTATATTGCCCTTCAAAATTATAGATAGAATAAAATATTGTGAGCATTCGAGATTTTCTAGCTTCAGGAGCTGGCGATTTGACTGACTTTTCAAAGCTAGGTTAGAGGGCCCTGGTACACTGCACCACCTGGCCCTACGATAGCCACTAGGTTAGGTTACCCTGTTTAATACACTGACAACGTGTATGAAAACGTCAATATTATTCTTATCTACCACTTTATATTTTTATAAATGAATGCACTAAACTAAAATCCTTAAGAGCTTTACAAGATGCCCTCAAACCATTCTTTGAGATATGGAACGCTGGTTTTCCCTTAACAAATACAGCATATTGGTGTCTCAGATATTTCAAATTTACATACGAATATTAATGAATTTCCATGGACAGTAAACTTCTACTAATACACCTACGAATAATATTAATGGAGTATTATTTTGTGTTTAAATTTACAGCTCTTATTATATCACGGAATACATTAATTTTATAACACAGAAATGAAATTTAATTTCGTGTATTTGCCGCGATGTGTAATGAATTAATGTAAATACAAAGTCTTATTAAAATGTTCCATTTATTTGTAAATTCACAGGGTCGAGCTCAGGTACAAAACTCGTAAAATCACAAATACACAAATTATAGTTTCAATTTCAAACATTTTAAATGGGTTGGCAATGCTCTCACTCATTGTTCCTGATTACTTTCAAACTTAAGATTAAACCCTCGTAGGTTTCTCGAGGAGTATTGCTCAAGAAATATAGATGTAATATTTCCATCGGTACAAGGAAGTTAAGAGGTTTCCGTTCCCACTGACAATTATAATTATTTCTAAGCCACACTTTTTTCTTTTATTTTTTCGTTGTAGCTTAATTCTTAAATTACTAGTTTAAAAAAAGGTCAACTAATTTGGTTTTTATATTAATATTCATTGATAGAATATTGCGTCGTTTTATACCTTTACCTAATGCTACTAGTCGTTCTTAATTAATAATTTATGTCGTATTTTAAACTGTAAAACATCATTATAAAGTAGAATAATTGTCAGTGCTACATATATGTATATATATGTATGTGTGTATATTAAGTTAAACTGCATCGGCGTTGCTCCTGGTAGCCCGTGCCATTTTTCACTTTTTAGTTTAAGTTAGATGTGGCGATTTACAATTTCTCTTATTTACAAAACATCAACAGATCTTTGCTGGAGTTGGAGCTCATCGTCCTTCTTGAAAGACGTAAATGTGTTTCAATGTTAGTGCATTATTTGTATTGATGACCATGTCTGTGTGCTACGAAGCTAAATTCAACACATACGAAGATGCGAGCTATGGTTAGTAAAGATCAAAATGTTATGGATATGTCATTCCGGATCTGGAAATCGACGCGGATATATGAATATTACTTTACCGGCTTCAGCTGCGGTTGCATTACAGATATTAGTTTACTTAGAAATTGTAAAAAAAAAATGACCAGATATTAATCTGGCATGATTTGTAGGATATTACTTTTTATTAGGTATAACCACAACAAAAAAACTAAGAGCTTAAAAAAAGCAATTAGCTATTCTCTTTAAATATAACACTATGTAAAAAGAAAATTATAATATTTTTTAATCGGTTTCGGTTACGAATAGATTTTTATTTCAGATATCCGATAGTTTCGATTACGGTTACGGAGCTCCATAACATACCTAGTAAATATAATGCAACAGGAGGTCGCATACTCACGCACACAGTTTCCTGTTAAACAGTCACACTGTTAAATTCACAAAATAGCAACCATCGCTCATCCGATTGAGTTGAAACTATTTACAGATTTTACTGTCGTTCAAGTGTAGTATTCTGACGTACGCATACAATACACCCATTGTTTTTGCGAGCGAGTTGTACGGGACAATATCGTTCGTCTATGGATTTCCAGCATTCAACATTTCACTGGTGAAGCTCTAAGCAATAAAGGATTTTGCAATATTATTTATTTTAAAGGCTCTCTAAATGTCATAATTTCAAGCACAGCACTAGACGAAAAAAAATAGTCTGTTTTATAAAAAACAAAACGTCCTCTGAACGATCATGAGTTAGCTTGGTTATATACGTTTTTGCGAATAGACAAAGATAATGCATTATGACGGGGTTCGACATTCGAAATTCAACTTTTAGCGATCGACCTATCTCCAACCCGAAAATTGAGATCTCTTAATTTGATACACCAAAAAAATTGCAGCTTTTTCGCTGATCGTTTAAAGTGTCACTTTGTCTAGTCCGACGCTATAAATTAGGTAAAAGCAAGGTTGGTGTAACTTTAGCCTTCTTTTGATAACAAAATAAATTCAGATAGTTAAAAAAATAATGCCAGCTTTGAATACAACTTCACAAGTAACAACAAATGAATATAGAAAAATCTGGAAAACTGGAGATTGGTTCAAGAGGAAGGTTTTTATGTATAATACATGCAGAATATAGTAGAGAAACACTGATCATTTTAGAGGTTTCTAAAGTAATGTCGTAAATAAGCACATTTTTTTACGCTTAGATTTCAAACGTACTACAGTATTGTACATCTTAAATAGGTCTTCAAAAAAGTCTGGGATAGTATATGTCTATCTCTTAGAAATAAGCCACAATAACCATTTTAATCGTTTACTTTATTATACCTAGCGGTTTGTATTGTCTAATGACTGAAAAACTGTGAACGTTGAAAGACATTCTGTAGTATTACTATCAGTATTTAAAACGGGATATTTACCATGTTTTTTATTTTTATTTGGTGGAGCTCGATATTTCGACATTATCTACGAATGTCTTGTTCACGAGACTCGTGTAAATATAGTTTAGTAATAAAAATAACCATGTTTATTTAAAAAAAATCTTTAGTATATTTAGTATAAGCATTGCACACGTGCGAAGCTGGTGCGGTTCGTTAGTATTTAATGTTTCTTAGAGTGCCATTGTACTTACATGGGCGGTGGGGACCATTTACTATCAGACATCATTTTAATATAAAAAAAGTAATACACTATTAAAAAACCACGCTTTGGTTCAGGAGTAAGACTTACAGAAGCTGCTTGCGAAGCTATAGCAAAGTTTTATGATTTGAACTCACCCTATCAGTTTTTTGCATATTCGGTTTCGCTGTAAACGTATAAAAGTGTATGTATGAAACAATATTGAACTATTAAATATATTTGAAAGCATCTTCTTATTTATATAGAACATATTGAGTTATGTTGATTGATTTTCATTTTTCAAATATTCATTCATTTTTAAATTTATTTTGATTTCATGTTCTTGAAGAATTACAATTTGTCCACTTGGTTCCCAGCATCAAGTTCAAACATAGGCGAATATTTTAAGCATTAATTCGTATTTACAAATTCTTTAATTGCTAATAGAGAACCTTTGAATCGTCAATGTGTAACAAATTCTATTTGGTACGTATCCGCCAAAGCGCATTGAAACTTGAACACATTGTAACTAAAGTTATACTTCGAGTGAGTTCTAAATCCAATTCTCTAAAGGGATTAACTTTAACTGAGCAGTGTTCGAGCTGCCAGTATTTAAACATATACCTATATCTCATTGTATATGATAGTATAGAATCCTATATTTATTCTTTGAATAATATTGGAAACGAATTTTCTCTAATGATTCATAAAAAAATGTATTGACAAGATTTCGGCTTTAGTAACATTTCAATGTAAATGACTTCAATGCGTTACTCTATAAATTTGAAATAAAAGAATGAATATGTTTTCCACTCGGAAAAATATTATTTAATATGACAAAATTTCAATTAGCTTCATACATAAGTAATTACGTACTCTTCCTAAGTAACATGGATTATTATAATGCGACGTTGCAACTAATTGAATGGAATCAAAGTTCTATTGGATAATGAAATCGCCTTTAACCATGTCCCTTTTTGTTTAAGGTATAACTTATCACTTGAAAATATATTTTAACGTTCACAAACTTACACACAAAAAAGATTCGAGTAATGTTATTAAGGTTCCCACACAGAACATTTCCAAGCAGGGTACAAGTACATCATATTTTTGTAGAGTACCGGTAGAGGTATTTTTTAAGAAGTAACTCGAAACTAACCACATATCACGAGCGTGAAATGTCAGAATGTGATGTGCGACGTCGTTTTTAATAATTATAAAATCTATAGGATATACTAAGGCAACATGCAGCAGGTTAGCCTTAATGTCTGCGAATTCGTAGTCATAGAACAAACTACATAGAACACAAATAACTGGGATATAAGAGCAAATGATAACAGTTATATCATATGTATAATTCAATTTTCATATACAATACATTAGATTTACCGGTTCTCGGTTTTTTTTTTCTATACTTATGCTGCAAAATATAGCTTCTTTCCAAAATTAATGATTCTATGTCAGCGGAAATAATGTATTTTAAATACGACGTAATAACGTGTAGACTCAGAGGCTCGATTTTATCACCTCTAACGGACTGCAGACTTCGATTTTTGGTATTAATTTCAACTTAATATACAGGTACTATTACTTGACGAACAGACAGATCGACAGACCGACAACGAAGTGATTTTACAAGGGTTCCTTATGTACTTTAAAGGTACGGAACCCTAATAAACATAATATTATCATCTGCATTCAACATAATATACTAAAAAATGGACCCTGTGACATATAATTTCCAATGTGAGTTTATTAGATCTATATTTATATTCGAATATTATTTAATTAGTGATAGTCTTTTATACATTTAATATACCAGGAATAAAAAATATATCTGATGAGTTAAACTAAAAACCTATATTACCTTATATAGTTTGGCGGTCGAGCATATGGGCCACCTGATGATAAGTGGTCACCACCGCCCATCGACAATGGCGCTATAAGAAATATTAACCATTCCTTACATCGCCAATGCGCCACCAACTTTGGAAACTAAGATGTTATATCCCTTGTGCCTGTAGGTACACTGGCTCACTCACCTTTCAAACCGAAACACAACAATACTAAATACTGTTGTTTGGCGGTAGAATATCTGACGAGTGGTTTGACCTACCTTAAGACGTTTTAGCTTTATTTGAAATTCAGTTAAAATAACATTTAATACTGCTGGAAAAAATGTTTCATTTATTATTTTAAAATAATGCTCATATGTAATAATAATGGTATATAAAGCACTGATAAATTAAAATATTTTCTGCTTAAAATATTTTACCTATATAATCTAGTTGTGATCAGTAGACCGCATCAACACGTTAATAAAGTTCGCTACAGGTGACCGCACTTAACTTATTTACCGAGTCTTGCATGTATTTATGTCGCCTATGAAATTACTATCTGTTGAGCGCTGAAGCATACATGATTATTTTTTTCATTATTTTCTAAGGACTGAATGTGAAATGCTCGACGGCTTCAAAGTTGTTTGAATATTATTGAAGGAAAATGCAAAGTGCAATTTCGTAATACGTTGGAGACACGCAATAATATTTTCCGCTCTAGCAAATTTATGAAAATATGTTGGTATTGCTTTAGATTAAGAAAAACGACATAATAAGTTATTAGATTTATAGCACACACAGTTGACGTTCGATGTATATATTAAAATTTAATAATATAACTTTATGCGTACTGGGGAGCTGAACGTAACAAATACTTGTTACGTTCAGCTGTTGGGACACGATTCCTTCTCAAACTTCTTTTCTCTTCTCTTCATTGTATTTTTTTTTTGTTTAGATTGAGCATTGTATACTTTGTTTATTTCTTGCTTTCAGGTGTGTTTATGCCTTTTTTTCTATTGTTTCGTGTCCTAATTAAACTTGTTCTTTCTTTTCATACAAAGAAGATTCGTCTTATGTTTTTTATTTAATAAAGTAATGTTTACTGCCTTAAATAATGTTGTTTATATAAGGAGGCCGATAAAATGCTACTAATTATGCTTATTACTAACTATTCTCCACGCAGATTTAGACGTTACTACCCTGGGTCGTAGGGATGGAGGTGATGCTGTGTAATCTATATCTCTCTCTCAATTAATGGGCAATCTAATGCTTTTCAATTTGAGTC